>NC_089581.1:104677975-104977975 GCF_019320115.1 Miscanthus floridulus
AGAGCCCTAGGACTCGAAGTCCATATTCTCCTCTAAGATAATCTAGAGGGATGCTTTGGAGCGTCAGCCGACGTGCAGCATGTTGACAGCCGCAGAGGCTGGTCGGCAATCTGGTCAGCGAGAGGATGGACATCTCCATCCTAGTCGGTGAATCTGCCCCTTAGGGCATCTTGGTAAGCGGTGGCGGCATTGGTGAACCCAAAGGGTAGGGCCATGACCCTCAGATTCTCCCAAGTAGCCTCCAATAGATCTAGATCGGAGGGTGGTCGATGCTGAACCAAAGTGTCTAGAGCCAATTCGACGATGGAGAGGCAATTGGCGAGCTTCAGACCAACCCAATCGATGGATGCGATCAAATTGTCATTGTTGACCTGCCTCCTCTGGTAGCGAGGAAGCGGGCGGCGAGTCATCGATGAAGGGGACCTCAGAGGTGGTTCTGAGATTGGATCTATGATCACAGGTGTTGGGGTGATCGACACATTGCTGATCTGCACCGGCTCGATGAGCTCTCTGACTCCATCAGCGTTGATGATCCATGAGATGGATCTGACCATGAAGATCTAGCAGGATGCGGGAGGGACGAAGAGCCTGCGGAAAAAGCCATCTTGTTCAATAAGGAAACAACATGCACACCCTAACCTAGCACGCCAACTGTCCACAGAATATCGTTGACAGTCCTCTGAGGGGTATCCCACGAAGGTAGATTGATCAGCAGAGAAGCGTGTGATCAAGAACAAGAAGGCAACAGAGACACATGAGTTAGATAGGTTTAGGCCGTCAGTATGACATAATACCCTACTCCTGTGGTCTGTTGGTTTGTATTAGCTATCGTATGATATTGTGTGAGTTTGGAGGGGGTCCCTGCTCGCCTTATATAGTCCGAGGGGTAGGGTTATAGGTCGGTTAGATCTAAGAGATAACCAAAAAGTAATAACAGATTACAGGAATCTTGGGATCATACGTATCCTAACAAATCTCATAGTATCTTTAGGATATCTTCCTGGAATCTTGCGAGAGGCGCCGAGCAGAGCCATGCCCCGCAAGGCTTCATCTTGTGGGCTAGGCCGCCCCTAGGGGCGCAACCCATGTGGTCTGCCATGGGTATCAGGGGTCATACCCCCCCCCCCACACACACAATGGCAAATGCAAGGTCAAAGGGCTTGGTAAGATTGCAATATCCAATGACATGAGCATATCCAATGTGTTGCTAGTAGAGAGCTTGAACTTCAATTTGCTATCCGTGGCTCAATTGTGTGATCTTGGATTCAAATGCATATTTGGGGTAGATGATGTAGAGATCATAAGTGTACAAGTGGCTCTCATGATAATGAACAAGATCAAGTGGCTAGTGCATCATCTCAACCCAATGATCAAGCACGTGCAAGCAATCAAGTTTCAATACTCCAACCAACAAATAATGCTAGAGATCATCCATTAGACACTATCATTGGTGATATTTCAAGAGGTGCACAAACTAGATCAAGATTAGCTTCATTTTGTGAGCATTTCTCATTTGTGTCATCCATTGAACCAAAGAAGATAGATGAAGCATTGAAGAATGTTGATTGGGTAAATGCTATGCATGAAGAATTAAATAACTTCACAAGAAATCAAGTATGGGAATTGTTAGAAAGACCAAAGGGACACAATGTGATTGGAACCAAATGGGTCTTTAAAAATAAGCAAGATCAAGATGGGATAGTAGTAAGGAACAAAGCAAGATTGGTAGCACAAGGATATACACAAGTTGAAGGTCTTGACTTTGGAGAAACATATGCCCTGGTTGCTAGATTGGAAGCAATTAGAATCTTATTAGCCTATGCTTGTGTCCACAACATCAAGCTCTCTCAAATGGATGTTAAGAGTACATTTCTCAATGGTTATATAAATGAAGAGGTATATGTTGAGCAACCTCCCGGATTTGAAGGTGATGAGAAACCAGACCATGTGTATAAGTTGAAGAAGGCATTGTATGGCTTGAAGCAAGCATCTAGAGCATAGTATGAGAGATTGAGGGACTTCCTACTCTCTAAAGGGTTCATGATGGGAAAGGTTGACTCCACTCTTTTCACCAAGAAGATTGGCAAAGACCTATTTGTGTTGCAAATCTATGTTGATGACATCATATTTGGATCAACCAATCAAGACTTTTGTGAAGAGTTTGGAAAAATGATGGCTAATGAGTTTGAAATGTCCATGATTGGAGAATTAAGTTACTTCCTTGGTGTTCAAATCAAGCAATTGAAGAATGGTACATTTGTGAGTCAAGGCAAGTACATCAAAGACATGCTCAAGAAGTTTGGCATGAGTGATAGCAAAGCCATTAGTACACCAATGGGAACAAATGGCAACTTGGATAGTGATGCAAGTGGCAATATGGTGGATCAAAAAATGTATCGGTCTATGATTGGAAGCCTACTCTATGTGACCGCATCAAGGCCAGATGTCATGTTTAGTGTATGCATGTGTGCAAGATTTCAAGCCTCACCAAGAGAAAGTCATTTGAAAGCTACAAAGAGAATATTAAGGTACTTGAAGCATACACAAAATGTTGGTTTGTGGTATCCCAAAGGAGCAAAGTTTGAGCTAGTTGGTTACTCTGACTTAGATTATGCGGGATGCAAGGTTGAAAGGAAGAGCACCTCAGGTACATGTCAATTGTTGGGAAGATCACTTGTTTCATTGTCATCAAAGAAGCAAAATAGTGTTGCATTATCAACCGCTGAAGCCGAATACATATCCGCCGGTAGTTGTTGTGCACAAATACTATGGATGAAGGCCACCTTGAGTGACTTTAGAATCAAGTTTAAGAGAGTGCCATTGCTATATGACAATGAGAGTACAATCAAGTTAACCAACAATCCGGTTCAACATGCAAGAACAAAGCACTTTGATGTCCATCATCATTTCATAAGAGATCACCAATAAAAGGGGGACATTTGCATTAAGAGTGTAGGCACCGAAGATCAACTTACTGATATATTCACCAAGCCATTGGAGGAGAAAAGGTTTTGCAAGCTAAGGAATGAGTTGAACATATTGGATTTTTCAAATATGAGTTGATGCACCCCCACTTATTTGACAGGCCTCTCCTTCGAGCAATCCAAGATAAAAGTTGATTGGCATGGTGAAACAACCCCAATTTCCACGATGGGAAATCCACAGAGTCAAAGTGTAATAAGACCGTGGTAGATCATATTACCCAAATTCCAGTCGATGATCACATCCATACATCGATAATATCAGAGTACAAATAGTGCGGAATTACATAAATTATTACATCGCCGCATTGGCGGAATCAAAAGTAGCATTCATTCAGAACAGCTTGAAGATAAGATCGCCAAACTCGAGCGTAGGAACGAATCCCTCAACCGTCAAACTCCTCGGAGCTATACTCCTCAGCAGAACCTGTATGCCAAAATTTATCAGTACGATTTGTACTGGCCACTCCCAACCCTATGAGCATTGCTTTTGTGGTAATTGGATGCAAGTCGGATATATTCAAAAGGAACCTATAAGGCTGGGGTTTCCTATGTATTAGCATATCAAGTATATAATAGTATAGTCAGGTTTTAACACCGTTACCACACCCATTCCACCCCATTCCCATTCCAAAGCCAGGTTTCGACCCTGGGACCGATATACCACCATCTCCACACCTTCACCATACCACACCCATACCATCGCTCAGTCGACAGGCCAACTCCCTCTCGGCACTGTCTCAAGGCCCGTAGCCCCTGGCTACGACCGAACACTCACTCCCTGGGGAAAGAAGAGAAGGACTCATCTCATATCTAGTTTAAGCGAAACCCAGGAAAGGTCCATAGCCGACAAGTCGGCACATGTATCGATCGATCAACCATACACTCTGCAGAGGTTTTACATAACCACAAGATCTGCCTTCCTCGCTGACCGTCATCAACTAGGCTGATTCCGGCCGCTTGCTAGCCTAGGATAATGCCACTCTACCATTTAGCCCTGGTTCACCCCAAGTCCGGTCTGGGGTGGCTGAAACTATGAGTCATGAGCCGGGTCCACAAGGTCTCCATGAAGTCTCGGAAGGGTGTGGGGGAGATCCTCCGTACCCCATACCTCCTTACACTGTCCGCTAACAACCTAGCAGTAGTGGCAATATCCTACCAAGTAGTCCGGCCGTCCCGCACCTTATAGGGCGAGTGGTACATAAGGCTTCCCGGTGAATCTGAGTACTAGTAAGTCCTTAGGGATGACCAAGCCAGAATGTCTCCATCAGGGTTTTCATTTACCATGCCACCACAGCACCTCCACCCTGGGCTCCACCCACCATAGGTTCACTCCCAAGGCCACCTCGTATACCATTTACCCACTATAGGTATCCATTTACCCACCACAGGTATCCATTCCAGGGGTGCCCAGGTAGCACCCTATGGCAAGACTTGCCCAAGGCTCGTCGTATACTCCAACTTGGTCGACACAACCCTCACCCTCCACTCACCCAAGTCACACACGCAACACTCTTCCCGTAGTCCAGTTTACACCGGTTTCCACCACGCATCAAAGTATTATAAGCGTAGTAGAATTCATAAGCAATGAAATATAGTAGCAAGCGTGTGACTAGCCTAACAGCTAGGTGAGCAGGGGCAAGGTTGCGTCAAGGTAAAGGCCATCAAGAAGGCATACTACCATGCAAGTCCTATCACAGTGTGAATATAACAACATAGTAAAGCACTAGCAGTTCTATATTAGCCATGCGTAATAGGTGCTACGAAGTTGGGGTGGGATGTGGCACCTTCAGTGTAGTCGTCTCCGTACTCCTCTCGGTACTCATGATCCTTGTCCGTCAGGTTCTCCTCCGAGTCTGCAACGATCGTATTATAGCCGCGTCAGCGACGTCTATAGAATAGCACAAAGAAGCAATGAAAATTTAAAAGAGCCAAATGCACTCAAACGTGGGTTCATTGCGTAGAGCTCGATTTTAGATGAATTTTGGTCCTAGTTTCATATTTTTCTGAGGTCGTATGAATTTGTTTTGAATTTCCAAAGTTTAAATCCATTTCTGAAAATGAAAAAGGCTGTATTATTCTTGGGCTGACACGTGTGTCAATGTGGTTGGTCCACGCGACATGCTTACGTCAGCATGACGTCATCATGACGCCATCGTCACAGATCCGAGCTGACAGGTGGGGCCCAGCTGACGTCAGCAAGACGTCAGCATGACGTCATCTCGGCTGTGCTGGCCTTTGACACGTGGGTCTCGCGTGACGTCACCATGACGTCAGCATCTGACGCGTGGGTCCATGGTGTCTGTGTCTCTGACAGGTGGGCCAGGTCAACGGTCAGCGTTGACCGGTCAACGGTCAACACGGGCCGATTCGAATTGGGATTTGGGTTGGGCCGGTCTGGGCTGGGCCGGTCCAGACACGTGGCACGCTGTGGTTCTGCCACGTCACGGTCATGGGCTCATACCGGGCTGCGTCCATAGCTGTCGTCGTGTGGGTGTGGCTCACGGTGGACCAAGGGGGCTGGTCCATAGACCGCAGACTGGTCCATAGTGGACCAAGTCCACCGTCCTTTCTCCCTGGCTCGGCTCACGTGCACCGAGCTCACCCATAGTTGGCCGGTGAGGGAAGAAGCCCTCTGCTTCTCCCGCGGCGGTGCTCTGGCCGGCGGCAAGCTCGCTGCGAGCCTCCGCGGTGGCGCCGGTGTCCGATTGGGGAGGGGAAAAACTTCCCTAGGCCACGGCGACTATGTCTGTGGGGTCAAGGTGGCGGCCAAGGCTCCCCAAGGTGCTGGCCACGGCGAGCGGCGGCTCGAGCTCCACCGGCGTGCGGGAAACGGCGCTGGGCTGCGGCATAGACTGATTCTGTGGTGCGCGTGGGCGACACAACGTTCCAACGGGTATGTTTGGCAGGGCGAGGGGTCCTCCAGGGGCTCCGGTGGCTTTGGCCACGGCGGCGGCTTCCCGAGCACGACGGCGGTGTCGATGAGGCGGCTACGTCCTCGGAGAAGCGTCACAGTGGAGGCGTGTAGGTCTCTACGGGTTCTTGGGGTCACGGCAAGGGCGTTCAGGCTAAATGGCGGGGCTCGGATTCTCATGTGGCCGTTAGGGGCTTCCCGGTGGCCACGGCGGTCATGAAGACGACGGCGAGGCGCACGGGTGGACCATGGGGCTCCAGCAGGGTGGTCACGGCATGGCTACGGACGTGTGCGTGGGTGCTTGTGTTCCCAGTAGCCGGCGACGGCCTTGGCCTACACGCTCCTGGTATGGAGCGCCATGGCCGAACGGCAAGGTCCGGCGACGACAGGCAAGAAGAGACCGGAAGGGCTCACCGTGGGTGGCGTGGAAGAAAGGATAGTGATGCCGTGTCGACTCGAGGCCGTGTAGCTCCGGAAGCCGTGCAGTGCCGTGCCGAACCGCGTCGGTGATGTGGACGACGGCGTCGCGCTTGGCTCCGGCGATCTCCTTCTCCACAGCGGCTCCGGTGTGCTCCTCTTCTCCCTCCTCTCCCTCTTCTCTCTTGGCTTGGGTGGGCTGTGGTTGGCCACCGAGGTGGCGGCGGGTGATGGGACGAGCGCTAGGGCTCCGAGGACCGTGGCCTTTATAGCCGAGTTCGGCCATGGAGCTCAGTGATCGGCGGACTGGAATCAAGGGCAATCGCGGGGCTTGCTTGCATCCTACGGCCACGAGGGGTTGCGTGGGCGCGGCGCCAAGGGGGAGACAGGACCATGCCCCGGGCATGACCCTCGGCCCGCCCTGACACCGTTGTCGGGGCTCTGTCGTGCGGTGGTTTGAGCGCGGCGTGGGGAAGAAGCACAGTAGCGCTGACAGGCGGGGTCCGTTGGCAGCGGCTGCGGGCGAAGCTGGTAAGCGCGTGGGCGAGCGGCGAGCGGCTGACGCGCAGGGCCAAGGTGGCAGCGACCGCAAGCGAGCTGACGAGCGCGCGGGCGATGCTGGGCCGCTAGCTGGGCCGTGCGCGCGCTGAGGGTGGCTGGCCGGCATGGGCTGAGCAGGCCGAGCCCGCGAGGCCTTCTTCTTCTCTTTTTTTTTCCTTTTTCCGTTTTACATTTCTTTTCCTTTGTTTGATTTCAAATTTAGTTTAGAATTTGAATTTAAAACTGAGGTGACTTACTTATTGGAATTTTGGGAGTTTTGTTTAATAATAACTTTATGGTTTATTACTTTAATGGAATTGTTAAACATAGCATAAAGCAAATGAATTCCCAAATCACAATTTAAGTTAACATTGTATGCAACATGTTATTTGAAGGTAATTTATTAATCATAATCAACAAATGATATGCCATGCTTATGTGTTAATCTGGGTTGAGTTACTTCTAATGCAACTCTAGGTTGGGTTCTACCATGTCACTCATCATCACATGGGATCCTTGAGAAAAATTTTGTAGTTGTGACTTTTGGTGTGTGGATTTTCTGGGTTGTTACAGTCCTACCCCCTTAACAGAATCTCGTCCTCGAGATTAAAGTGTAACGTACTCTTCAAAGAGGTAAGGATATTGTAGCCAGAGATCAGACTCTTTCTCCCACGTTGCTTCTCTCTCAGTGTGGTTACTCCATTGGATCTTGCACATAGGAATAGTCTTGCTTCGGGTTTCTTTGGTATCTCTGCCCAGAATTCTGATAGGATGTTCTTTGTACTCAAGAGTGTCTTGAATGTCAAGTGTATCAGTCGGGATCACTTCATCGGGCACTCTCAAACACTTACATAGCTGTGAGACATGGAATACGGGATGTACTCCTGTCAATTCTTCAGGTAATTCGAGTTTGTAGGCGAGTTTCCCAATCCTCTTGCAAATGTTATATGGGCCAACAAATCTAGGGGATAGCTTCCCTTTCACATGGAACCTGACAGTCCCACGTAGCGGGGATACCTTGAGATAGACAAAGTCTCCCACGTTAAACTCAAGTCTTCTTCTCCTTTTGTCAGCATAGCTCTTGTATCGACTTTGAGCAATCCTCAAATTCTCTCTTACTTGGGCAACTCCTTCTTCGGCATCTTGAATCTTAGCAGAGTCAAAGAATGATCTTTCTCCAGGTTGGGACCACATCAACGGTGTCTTACAAGGTCTGCCATACAGAGCTTCAAACGGTGACATCTTAATGCTGGCTTGGTAGCTGTTGTTGTAAGAGAACTCTACATAGGGTAAGCATTTCTCCCAATCAGAGCCATAATTCAGTACACTAGCGCGAAGCATGTCTTCTAAGATCTGATTTACTCGTTCTGTCTGTCCATCTGTCTGCGGGTGGTAAGCGGTACTGAAATCAAGTTTAGTTCCAATAGACTTGTGCAGAGCTTCCCAGAATCGGGACACAAACTGAGGACCACGATCAGATACAATACTAGAGGGTGCTCCATGCAGTCTGAGAATATGCTCAATATACAGATCCGCTAATTTTTCTGCATTGGTCTTGGTCTTTACTGGTACAAAGTGAGCAATCTTGGTTAAACGATCAACAATCACCCAGATGGAATCATTGCCTTTCTGTGAACGGGGTAATCCAACTATGAAATCCATGGATATGCTCTCCCATTTCCATTCGGGAACGTCAAGAGGCTTTAACAATCCTGTAGGCCTTTGATGTTCAGCTTTGACTCTATTGCAGGTGTCACATCGCGCCACATGTCCTGCAATGTCCGTCTTCATACCTTTCCACCAAAAACGTTTCTTCAAGTCTTGATACATCTTTGATCCTCCAGGGTGAATACAGTACTTAGAATCATGAGCTTCTAACAGAATTTCCTCTCGTAGTGCTGGATCGGAAGGTACACAGATTCTGTCCTTGAACCAGATGGTTCCTTGTACATCTTCATGGTGGTTGGTCTTGTAGCCTAGTTTCATCAGACCACGGAGATATTCGATCTCTTCACAATTCTTCTGAGCTTGATGGATGCGATCTATGAGATTATACTGTATGCGGAGCTCATTCAACAAGCCGTGCGGTAGTATCTCAAGTTGAAAATCATCAATCTCTTCCTTGAGCTCGGGTGGTACAGATTTAGTGATCAAAGTGTGACTGTAGCTCTTGCGACTGAGAGCATCTGCGACTACATTAGCTTTCCCCGGATGATAGTGAATTTCTAGGTCATAGTCCTTGATCAACTCCAGCCAACGGCGTTGCCTCATGTTCAAATCTTCTTGAGTGAAAAAGTACTTCAAGCTCTTGTGATCGGTGTAGATGTCACACTTGTTGCCTATCAAGTAGTGCCTCCAAATCTTCAAAGCATGCACAACTGCTGCTAACTCAAGATCATGAGTAGGGTAACGGTTCTCGTGTTCTTTCAACTGTCGAGAAGCATAAGCTATCACATTTCCATCTTGCATCAATACACAGCCAAGTCCTTGACGGGATGCATCACAATAGACCACGAAGTCTTTGCTGATATCAGGCAATGCTAACACAGGAGTTGTGGTAAGCTTCTGTTTCAATTCCTGGAAGCTTTGTTCGCACTCGGGCATCCATTCAAACTCCTTGGTCTTCTTCAGAAGGTTGGTCATTGGATGGGCTATCTTGGAGAAGTTTTCGATGAATCGGCGGTAATATCCAGCCAATCCCAAGAAACTTCTGACTTCTGTTACATTACGGGGTTGTTCCCATTCTTTTACAGCTTCAATCTTGGCTGGGTCAACTGCAACACCTTCAACTGATAGTACATGGCCTAGGAAGGCAACTTCCTGTAGCCAAAACTCACATTTGCTGAACTTTGCATAGAGCTGATGTTGGGCTAGTTTCTCAAGCACAGTTCTTAGATGATGTTCATGTTCTTCAGCGGTGGGTGAATAAACAAGGATGTCATCAATGAATACTACCACAAACTTATCCAGTTCATCCATGAAAACCTTATTCATCATGTTCATGAAGTATGCGGGAGCATTCGTGAGTCCAAAGGACACCACAGTGAACTCAAATTGCCCATACCTAGTCACGAAGGCTGTCTTCGGGATATCACTCTCTCGAATCTTCATCTGATGATAGCCAGATCTGAGATCAATCTTAGAGAAATACTTGGCACCTCTGAGCTGATCAAGCAAATCATCAATCCTTGGCAGGGGATACTTGTTCTTGATGGTGACTGCGTTCAAGTTCCGGTAATCAATGCACATTCTCATTGAGCCATC
Source organism: Miscanthus floridulus (assembly GCF_019320115.1). NCBI lineage: Eukaryota > Viridiplantae > Streptophyta > Magnoliopsida > Poales > Poaceae > Miscanthus > Miscanthus floridulus. The sequence continues at coordinate 104,688,092 of NC_089581.1, forward strand.
TTTCTTCCTAACAAACAGAACAGGGGATCCCCAGGGTGAAGCACTGGGTCTGATATATCCCTTCGAGATGAGCTCATTAAGTTGATTCTTGAGCTCGGCCAGTTCATCAACTGACATGCGATAGGGTCTCTTGGCAATGGGTCCCGTTCCTGGTAACAGATCAATGATGAACTCTACATCACGGTCTGGTGGCATACCCGGTAATTCTTCAGGGAATACATCGGGATAGTCTCTGACTACTAGCACATCATGAACTGTCTCCTCCTCCTTTTGAGATTCTGAACTTGCTTTCAGGGCACATAGGATAGAGGTGGATTTTCCAGACTGGGGTTCACATCTAACAACTTGGCCTGATGGATGGGTCACTTGGACGTATCTAGGTGAACATGATATGATACCTCGGTGAATAGTTAACCAATCCATGCCTAAGATGACATCTAGGTTAGTGGAAGGTAATAGGGTTAGGTCGGCTTCAAAGGTAAGACCCTCTATGGTAAGACTCACTCCTTTACATATGTGGGTGCACTTTAGATCTCCTAAGGGTGAGCTGGTGATGATAGGCTTTTCACGTGGGGTTACAGGCAGGTCATGCGCTCGTGCAAACTTGGATGATATGTATGAACAAGTTGCTCCAGAATCAAATAGAACTGATGCAGTATTGCCATTAACCAAAAACATACCGTACACCACGTCAGGGGCAGCTTGTGCTTCCTCGGCGTCCAGATGGTTGAGACGTCCACGATTAGCAGATCCCTTGAACTGAGACTTCTGTGCAGCTGAGTTCTGAGGGCACTCAACGGCTTTGTGACCTGGTTGTCCACATGCAAAGCAGGTGAAAGGCGTACCGCCTGTAGGGGTTGGCGCGGGTGCCTTCCAGTTTCCAGTGCCTGATGCGGAGCGGTTCTGTGCTGGGCATTCATTCGCTGTGCGGGGACGGTTGAAACGATCCTGAGTGTTGCGGTCCTAAGCATGACGGTCCCTAGTGTAATGATCCTGAGCAGGGCGGGAGTATTTGGTGGTGTAGCCTCCACTTCCCTTACTCAATCCAGGGTTGTCATCCCTGTTGTGGCGTGAGCGTTCCCTGGATGGTGCATCTCTGTGGAACCTCTTGCGATCACGGCCACGGAAGGACTCCTCAGGCTTACGCTTTCTCTCCCTGTACTCTTCTCCAGCTTCAGCACGGTCTTTCTCAATCTGGATGCAGCGATCCACCAGAGCACGCAATGTGTTGCTCTCAATACCGCCAAACTTCAGCTTGATGTGTGGGTTAAGTCCCTTGCGGTAATAGTATAGCTTCTCCTTCTCAGAGTTCACAACATAAGAAGGTGCATAGCGCAGAAGGTTGGTGAAACGGGTAGTGTACTCAGTCACCCTGTCCTTTCCCATCTTGATGTTGCGGAACTCCTCGGCTTTGGCCTCCATGATACCTTTGGGAATGTGATACTCAGTGAATGCTTCAGCGAACTCATCCCACGAGATGTGGGCAGGGTCCTCATGGGAGTCACTGAAACTGTCCCACCAGGCGCGTGCTGCACCCGTGAGCTGGTGTGTGGCAGCTCCAACACACTCATCATCGGTGAAAGTAGTGAGGTCAAGCTTCTTCTCCATTTCCTTGAGCCAGTCATCGGCTACCAGCGGGTCAGGATCGGTGCCATCATAGGAAGGTGGCCTTAGCTTCAGGAATCCTTCTAGCTTCCTTTGGAAGTCATTCTGCTGTCCTCCCTGGCGACGGTTTGCTCCTTCAACAAGAGCTGCAAGAAGCTGGGTCTGTTGGGCCATCACTTCCGCTAGGTTCGGTGGTGGTGGTGGTGGAGGAATGTTCTCCTCAGGCGGTGGGGTATTCTCCAGGTGGAAGGGTATCCCTCCACGTCCACGACCTCGGCCACGACCACGGTTGTTGCCACCACGTCCCCCATTGGGTTCAACTGGTTCAGGGGTGGGCGCACGTCCTCGCTGCCTTAAGCGAATAGAACGGCGATTCGGCATCTGCAACACGGATCATAGAGAGTTTAGTGCTTGTGCCATATGTGCTTATAATTCAATATGATTACATGATTTCAATGATTTAAAGAAAAACATTTATGCTATCCAACACTCATTACAAAAGAAGCAGTAAGATTCATAAAGATGCAATAAGATCCGAAGCATTCATTACATGGTTTTTATTACATAGCATCATCTCCAGTAGCTACACTTGAAGACGTGCGAGAATCGTTCTACGCATAGTGTCTCATAATACATCTCATAAGGGGTACAACTCATGGAAGCTACTAACATGACTCATGACCACGCAGGGTCATCTACTCCAACTCGTATACCGCAGCTGGGATACAACTGTTCTCGATCTCGATCTCCCCGTCAGACTTGTGAAGTCGGGACACGTACTTCAAGGCCTCAGCAAGCTCCTCAGTAGGCTTGGCTCCTGGTAGGGTAGGGCAGGCGTCTAGGTTGAGGCGAGTCGGGGCTAGCTCAAACTCCTCTATCCTAGGCTTCGTCTTGCTGCGAATCTCCTTGGGTAGCTGATCCCACATACCCTTCATCTCCCTGAGGCGCTTCCTGTCAGACTTCTGCCAAGCCTGCCAAGTCCTCTCACACTTGTCCTGTAGGTACTCGGTCTGCCTGAGTGCCTCGATCAGGTGACCCTAGTTGTGAGCGGCCTTCTTCCTGGACTCCTCTAGCTCCTGAGTCAGGGTCTTGTTCCGAGATTGGATCTTCAGCATGTCAATCCCCTTGGATCTCTCTCTGTCCCCTCTACGGTTGAACTTGGCCTTCTTGTCGTCCAACTCTCTCTGCAACTCCAAGACCTTGCTGTCGAGGTAGCAGTTCCTGTTGCCTAGGTCAGCGGCTTTGTCCTGTAGGTCAGCGACCTCAGCTCTGTGGACTTCATCATGATGGTTGAGCTCGTCCTGTAGCTTGGCCACTATCTCAAGTAGATTAGCCCGCTCCTGTGCTCCCTGCGAGTCTCGCTCCTGGTGCTCCCACAGAAGGGCCTGGTACTATCGTCTCTTCTGCTCAAGCTGGGTCACGTACCTGTCCTGCTCTAGTAGGTGAATAGCTGAGACTCGAAGGCATCTGTCCTCCTCTGCAAGGATAACTCTGCCTGCTGCGAAACTCTGCTCACTGGGGGTAAGGCTGAGGTCGAGGGCCTGGGGAAGTAGACGAAACTCTGTCGTCATTAGGTGCTCGTAGTGGTCCCTCATCACTCTGCGAAGTGCCTTGTGTGAGATAGCCTGTAGTCCCTCCTCGACTGTGTCCTCTATAGTCAACTCGGTGAAAGCTAGGACAGAAGGTAAGGTAGTGCTAGCTGGAAACTCCACTGAGGTGACAATCGGTCCTTCGATTCCTCCTTCCTTAGCTGGCTTCCCGGTGCAGGTGACCTTAACAAGCTCCTCGGGAACACCTAACGTGACGAGAACTTGGCAGAGGGTCTGTGCAAAACCCCCGAGCTCACGTAGGTCAAAGGTAAGCTTGGCATGGTCCAGAGGTAGCGGTCCTAGAGGCGGCCAGTCGACGTTCGTTGCCATCTGCATGTTTCAAGGGGACATGTGTTAGCAGGTCAATAATAGATAAGCCTTGCATAAAAGTAAATGCAGGGTCGGTATATAACCGAAAGAGGGTCTGTTCACGTCCTATTCTATCGTCCATTTCTAAGGGTTTCGTCCTAAGGTCAAGTATAGCTCTGATACCAACTGAAACAACCCCGATTTCCACGATGGGAAATCCACAGAGTCAAAGTGTAATAAGACCGTGGTAGATCATATTACCCAAATTCCAGTCGATGATCACATCCATACATCGATAATATCAGAGTACAAATAGTGCGGAATTACATAAATTATTACATCGCCGCATTGGCGGAATCAAAAGTAGCATTCATTCAGAATAGCTTGAAGATAAGATCGCCAAACTCGAGCATAGGAACGAATCCCTCAACCGTCAAACTCCTCGGAGCTATACTCCTCAGCAGAACCTGTATGCCAAAATTTATCAGTACGATTTGTACTGGCCACTCCCAACCCTATGAGCATTGCTTTTGTGGTAATTGGATGCAAGTCGGATATATTCAAAAGGAACCTATAAGGCTGGGGTTTCCTATGTATTAGCATATCAAGTATATAATAGTATAGTCAGGTTTTAACACCGTTACCACACCCATTCCACCCCATTCCCATTCCAAAGCCAGGTTTCAACCCTGGGACCAATATACCACCATCTCCACACCTTCACCATACCACACCCATACCATCGCTCAGTCGACAGGCCAACTCCCTCTCGGCACTGTCTCAAGGCCCGTAGCCCCTGGCTATGACCGAACACTCACTCCCTGGGGAAAGAAGAGAAGGACTCATCTCATATCTAGTTTAAGCGAAACCCAGGAAAGGTCCATAGCCGACAAGTCGGCACATGTATCGATCGATCAACCATACACTCTGCAGAGGTTTTACATAACCACAAGATCCGCCTTCCTCGCTGACCGTCGTCAACTAGGCTGATTCCGGCCGCTTGCTAGCCTAGGATAATGCCACTCTACCATTCAGCCCTGGTTCACCCCAAGTCCGGTCTGGGGTGGCTGAAACTGTGAGTCATGAGCCGGGTCCACAAGGTCTCCATGAAGTCTCGGAAGGGTGTGGGGGAGATCCTCCGTACCCCGTACCTCCTTACACTGTCCGCTAACAACCTAGCAGTAGTGGCAATATCCTACCAAGTAGTCCGGCCGTCCCGCACCATATAGGGCGAGTGGTACGTAAGGCTTCCCGGTGAATCTGAGTACTAGTAAGTCCTTAGGGATGACCAAGCCAGAATGTCTCCATCAGGGTTTTCATTTACCATGCCACCACAGCACCTCCACCCTGGGCTCCACCCACCATAGGTTCACTCCCAAGGCCACCTCGTATACCATTTACCCACTATAGGTATCCATTTACCCACCACAGGTATCCATTCCAGGGGTGCCCAGGTAGCACCCTACGGCAAGACTTGCCCAAGGCTCGTCGTATACTCCAACTTGGTCGACACAACCCTCACCCTCCACTCACCCAAGTCACACACGCAGCACTCTTCCCGTAGTCCAGTTTACACCGGTTTCCACCATGCAACAAAGTATTATAAGCGTAGTAGAATTCATAAGCAATGAAATATAGTAGCAAGCGTGTGACTAGCCTAACAGCTGGGTGAGCAGGGGCAAGGTTGTGTCAAGGTAAAGGCCATCAAGAAGGCATACTACCATGCAAGTCCTATCACAGTGTGAATATAACAACATAGTAAAGCACTAGCAGTTCTATATTAGCCATGCGTAATAGGTGCTACAAAGTTGGGGTGGGATGTGGCACCTTCAGTGTAGTCGTCTCCATACTCCTCTCGGTACTCACGATCCTCGTCCGTCAGGTTCTCCTCCGAGTCTGCAACGATCGTATTATAGCCGCGTCAGCAACGTCTATAGAATAGCACAAAGAAGCAATGAAAATTTAAAAGAGCCAAATGCACTCAAACGTGGGTTCATTGCGTAGAGCTCGATTTTAGATGAATTTTGGTCCTAGTTTCATATTTTTCTGTGGTCGTACGAATTTGTTATGAATTTCCGAAGTTTAAATCCATTTCTGAAAATGAAAAAGGCTGTATTATTCTTGGGCTGACACGTGTGTCAATGTGGTTGGTCCACGCGACATGCTTATGTCAGCATGACATCATCATGACGCCATCGTCACGGATCCGAGCTGACAGGTGGGGCCCAGCTGACGTCAGCATGACGTCATCTCGGCTGTGCTGGCCTTTGACACGTGGGTCTCGCGTGACGTCACCATGACGTCAGCATCTGACGCGTGGGTCCATGGTGTCTGTGTCTCTGACAGGTGGGCTAGGTCAACGGTCAGCGTTGACCAGTCAACGGTCAACACGGGCCGATTCGAATTGGGATTTGGGTTGGGCCGGTCTGGGCTGGGCCGGTCCAGACACGTGGCACGCTGTGGTTCTGCCACGTCACGGTCATGGGCTCATACCGGGCTGCGTCCACAGCTGTCGTCGTGTGGGTGTGGCTCACGGTGGACCAAGGGGGCTGGTCCATAGACCGCAGACTGGTCCATAGTGGACCAAGTCCACCGTCCTTTCTCCCTGGCTCGGCTCACGTGCACCGAGCTCACCCATAGTTGGCCGGTGAGGGAAGAAGCCCTCTGCTTCTCCCGCGGCGGTGCTTCGGCCGGCGGCGAGCTCGCTGCGAGCCTCCGCGGTGGCGCCGGTGTCCGATTGGGGAGGGGAAAAACTTCCCTGGGCCACGGCGACTATGTCTGTGGGGTCAAGGTGGCGGCCAAGGCTCCCCAAGGTGCTGGCCACGGCGAGCGGTGGCTCGAGCTCCACCGGCGTGCGGGAAACGGCGCTGGGCTGCGGCATAGACTGATTCTGTGGTGCGCGTGGGCGACACAACGTTCCAACGGGTATGTTTGGCAGGGTGAGGGGTCCTCCAGGGGCTCCGGTGGCTTTGGCCACGGCGGCGGCTTCCCGAGCACGACGGCGGTGTCGATGAGGCGGCTACGTCCTCGGAGAAGCGTCACAGTGGAGGCGTGTAGGTCTCTACGGGTTCTTGGGGTCACGGTAAGGGCGTTCAGGCTAAATGGCGGGGCTCGGATTCTCATGTGGCCGTTAGGGGCTTCCCGGTGGCCATGGCGGTCATGAAGACGATGGTGAGGCGCACGGGTGGACCATGGGGCTCCAGCGGGGTGGTCACGGCATGGCTACGGACGTGTGCGTGGGTGCTTGTGTTCCCAGTAGCCGGCGACGGCCTTGGCCTACACGCTCCTGGTATGGAGCGCCATGGCCGAACGGCAAGGTCCGGCGACGACAGGCAAGAAGAGACCGGAAGGGCTCACCGTGGATGGCGTGGAAGAAAGGATAGTGATGACGTGTCGACTTGAGGTCGTGTAGCTCCGGAAGTCGTGCAGTGCCGTGCCGAACCGCGTCGGTGATGTGGACGACGGCGTCGCGCTTGGCTCCGGCGATCTCCTTCTCCACAGCGGCTCCGGCGTGCTCCTCTTCTCCCTCCTCTCCCTCTTCTCTCTTGGCTTGGGTGGGCTGTGGTTGGCCACCGAGGTGGCGGCGGGCGACGGGACGAGCGCTAGGGCTCCGAGGACCGTGGCCTTTATAGCTGAGTTCGGCCATGGAGCTCGGTGATCGGCGGACTAGAATCAAGGGCAATCGCGGGGCTTGCTTGCATCCTATGGCCACGAGGGGTTGTGTGGGCGCGGCGCCAAGGGGGAGACAGGACCATGCCCCGGGCATGACCCCCGGCCTGCCCTGACACCGTTGTCGGGGCTCTGTCGCGCGGTGGTTTGAGCGCGGCGTGGGGAAGAAGCACAGTAGCGCTGACAGGCGGGGTCCGTTGGCAGCGGCTGCGGGCGAAGCTGGTAAGCGTGCGGGCGAGCGGCGAGCGGCTGACGCGCGGGGCCAAGGTGGCAGCGACCGCAAGCGGGCTGACGAGCGCGCGGGCGATGCTAGGCCGCTAGCTGGGCCGTGCGCGCGCTGAGGGTGGCTGGCCGGCGTGGGCTGAGCAGGCCGAGCCCGCGAGACCTTCTTCTTCTCTTTTTTTTTCCTTTTTCCGTTTTACATTTCTTTTCCTTTGTTTGATTTCAAATTTAGTTTAGAATTTGAATTTAAAACTGAGGTGACTTACTTATTGGAATTTTGGGAGTTTTGTTTAATAATAACTTTATGGTTTATTACTTTAATGGAATTGTTAAACATAGCATAAAGCAAATGAATTCCCAAATCACAATTTAAGTTAACATTGTATGCAACATGTTATTTGAAGGTAATTTATTAATCATAATCAACAAATGATATGCCATGCTTATGTGTTAATCTGGGTTGAGTTACTTCTAATGCAACTCTAGGTTGGGTTCTACCATGTCACTCATCATCACATGGGATCCTTGAGAAAAATTTTGTAGTTGTGACTTTTGGTGTGTGGATTTTCTGGGTTGTTACACATGGCATACATCCTTGCTAAGGATATATTTAGTGCATCTAGATATCTTTCACATTTAATAGGCTCATTCATGAAAATCAATTGATTTTGATGTTTGTATGGTACCACTATTGCTTCTATGCTTAATTTGGTCTAGTGGTAGCATATGACATGTTTGTGGGCTTGTAAACCTAGTGTTTGATCTAGAAAATGAGCTATAAGTGTTTAACTCAACATGGTACAAGATAACCGTTATTTGGAGGTGTGAAGAAGCTTGTCCTTGGATCAAACCAAGTTAAATCTCTTTGGCAAGTATTCTAGATTGTAACACCTTAAAATTAGCTACTTTCTAAAAAGAGTAAAATGATTTCTATTAATTGTTTTATGCTCATAAAAACATAGGTAAAAGAAAATTTTCTTTAAATTAAAATTCAACATAAGGGTAGCAACATGTTTGCGCATACATGCCGTTGCATTGGTACTTTTGTGATGAGTGGTTCGGAAAATAAATTCAAATCTAAATCTTCAAAATATTATTTTCAAGTAGTGGTTTAAAAAGAATTTGAAAATTTGCAAAAACAAAAGTTAGATAAGATGCTTTGTTTTCAAAATCCAAAGGCTTGGAAAGGTTTTAAGACGCATTAGAATGATGCCTCTCTTTCCGGGAATCTTTCCGACCTTTTTTGGGATTAAATTCCTATTTTTTGGAGCTTTGTCTTTTTCCTTGATCAAACCAAAAGTCTTTTCTAGGAATTAAACCACTTTGGTTGTGTTCCTTATCCTTCCATCTATCCCTAGGAATTTTTATGGAATTTTTCGGAGCTCAGAGATATTTTTCAGAGCCCAAATAGTAATTCCCAATTTTCTGTAATTATTTTAATTCCAAAAATCAATAATTCCTAAATATCTCCACTTTCCAAAATCTCCAAACCCTGCATATATATATGCCAGAGTTCGTCTCGACATGAGGATTCCAGAAGTATAGCCCGTTTTTCGAGCCGCCACTCGTAGCCCCGCAGATCGGACATCGAAGTTCTCCACACCTAGGTTTCTGGTGAACTCTCCGGCGAGCTTTTCTGGCCACCTCGGACGTCTCCGGTGAAAACCATCACCGCCACAAGGTAGATCTCGTCGACCTCTATGTCGGCACGCCTTTACTTTTGTGAATCTATGATTTGTTCATCATTTCCCTAACCCTTCTTTCTCTACTCCGGCGAGGATCTCCATGGCCGGCCATGTTTTTCGTCCTCTCCGGCCAGGCATGCCCACGCGCACCGCCGCAATGGCCCCACTGCCGCTGTCGCACCTGGCGCTACCCGCTCGCATGGGGTGTTGGACCCGGCTAGCCTGGCCGCTCTGCCTCATCGTCATGTCACACTGCACCACGGTCACGCTGCGCGTCATTCGTAACTACCACGCTGGCCAGCCCTATCACTGGTCCCACGCTATCGGCCACGTCATCGTTGCTACCCTGGCATGCCACGCACGCACCATTGCCTAGACCGCACCAATGTTGCCACGCCTGGGGCGCGACTCACGTACCCACTCACGTGCGCTAGGGTCCCACGAGCCTGGCTGCTCTGCCTCCTCCATCACGTCCGCCTGAGCCCACTGCTCGCCATCACATCGAGCTGTACCTCGGTCACGCTATGGTATGTTCGGCACTACCACACGGCTACTGCTCCCATTGACATTTTGGCTGCACGCACGTGGGCTTGCCCTTGCTTTCATGTTTGCGCGCAAGGCCATGCCAAGTTTTCTATCACGTCGTCTGGAAGGTCACCGGCCGGCCGAGCCGCGCCAAGGCCAACCCACTGAGCTGGCCCATCCTTGTTACCACGCATGTTTGGAGGTTAGGTGGGAGTACAGCTTTGTGCCTAACCCACCATTGTTGCGGTAGTATGATGTCGGGGCATCAATTTAAGTTTTTGCCACCGCCGACCGCCATAAGTCCGCACGGCTTCGCCCAAGCAATTGGCCTCATGTACTCCACATCCTTCCAATTAACCGTGCACACAACGAGCTCAGGTAGTTAGCTTCCGATTGGAGTCGTCCCGATGAGCGTTCGTCCTACAGTGAGGTAATGTTGGGCGTTCCCCTCGTGGCGGTCCGCCATGGCCACCGAGGCGGGCACATGGCTAGGGCATCGCGTTGTGCTCCATTGTTTCAATTGAGCTATGCTTTGCATAGTGATTGACTTGGTTGGCTCGCTCATGTAGCGGTTTCACCAGCAGAGCAGTAGGTCTCTAGGAACATCATCGCCATGCTTGCTAGGAACTAGAGCAACCCCGCATGCATGGCCAGTCACCTTGCCGTGCCCCGTGACCTCGTCCAAGCCGTCCTACGCGTTGCTCGTAAGGCCCTCCTGCTCCTCGTGTAGCTGGTTGAGTCAATCAGGGTCAAGGCTCGCTGGAGCGCATGGCCACTGCTGGTGGACACTGTGTTGCCACTGTGTTCGTGGTCAGTTTGATTGGGAGTAGAACGGGTATATCTAGAACCTCTAGGGTGTTAGCGGTACTCTAGGAATGGAGGCTAGGTAGTAATGGTGGCGTTGGGCTTGACATTTAGCCAGCGTCGGCGTCACTGCGGCCAAACCCCACTGTGGTAAGTGGCCGTGCCTCTGTACGCCACCAGTCGTGATGGTTAGTACCTCTTTCAACTGCGTTGGCATTGAGGAGTATCTCGGTGGTGAGTATTGCTGCCGAGAAGGTATGTGCTCGCCGGCGTTGGCCGGAGACACCACAGCCTCTGTTAAATCCAACCAGGGATGTCATAACGTAAATTTGAAATGAATTGGGGGGCTAAGTGCGAGCGGCAGTGAGAGAGTGGAATAGTTGAAGGGACTGCAGATTCATTTAGCTGAAAGCCGAGGTCTCTTTTGCATATTGGATGGCGCGCGCGTGGGTCTCCCCGCGTTGGGCCGCTGTCGCGGGAGCAGGCCGCCACGTGGGCTGCGCTGGTGCACGCGTGCGTGTAGTGATACTGGGCTATGCTGCTCACTTGTGGGCCAAGCCATGAAGTTTTGGGCCACGCGGTAGAATACGTTTTCCAAATTCCAGTGAAGTTATAAATGTTTATTTAATTTAGTTTTTGAGCTGAACCTTGATAAATTGTAGTAAATTCTGTTAATGTCCAAAAATAGTGAAACCAAATTTGCTAGGTTCACAAAAATATCTATCTGTTAGTGTAGTTAGTTTACATTTAGCTGTGTTAATAATAGGTTCATAAATTCAAACTAGAGAGCTTAATATTATGTAGATTAATATTTGTAGGAATTTTTGTGGCAAATTGGTGATAGATATAGCTATGAGATTTTTATAGTAGGTTCATTAGATTATTATGTACTTGCTATAAATTTTGTAGCCCTAGAGTAGGTTGATAAACAGAGTAGCTATTATCCTTGTTTTATCATATATAGATTAAATCGGTATTAGGAGTAAGAATACCTTTAGTTGTTGTGGTGATGTATGTCATGCTTCAAACTTGTTAGTGGTAATGGTAGATAACTGTCCGACGGATACTGCCCGTTGTAGTTTGCTTTCGGGGTGCTTAGTGTCTGGTGGAGACGAGCACCTCCGTGAGTGTGCTATTTTGAGCGGTTATGCCACAGTTGGTACTAGAGCCAATAATGGGTTACCAGTTCATCACTCTTTTTCAAAACTTAAAAATTTGACCAACAAAGGTTTTGTGAAAAGTAGGATGTGATTAAATTTTGTAAATAAGTATAAGCCCTAGCAACATGGTCTATCTAGGATAGCAGCACATGTTTTATCTAATCAGTTTTCTGTAGGTACACTGACTTACGTTGCGTAAGAAATTGTCTAGCATATGGAAAGTGAGTGTGCGATGTGCCAAAAATTTTGTGAATGCCGCTATATTCTGGCTTGAGTGAACGTATAGGCCAAAGCATGCATCATGATAATAGGATCTTGCTTAAACTAAATCTCCCTACACGTATAATTGGATTAGTAAATTAATAGGATTAACTAAAAGAATGCTTTAATAAATGTGATGTCATTTCTCTAATCCCTTGCTTTTCTTCGGGAAGGTTGTTCTAAATGGATGGTTCCTACTCTTACAGATGAATCTAAGGTCTAGACAAGGGAGCACTAGTGCCAGGGTGGCCCATGGTCCTGGCGAGGGCCAAGGCAAGAGTGGCCGAGCCAATGAGCAAGGCAACGAGGAGAGCTAGGAGGCTCCACTTCTGGCTCCTCATCCTTTTTCACCACTGCCACCACCACCACTGATGACTCACACAGAGATGATGGTGGAACTGATGGCTGCTCGCCGTGAGTCAGCCCATGCCATGGAGCTAATGGCACAAGCTTTCGCTGGCTTCGCCCGGGGAGGCCACGGGGGCAATGGTGGGAACAGGGGTGGTGCCCATTGACCTAAGGGACCCTCCTCTTACTAGGATTTCCTCAAGACCCACCCACCCATATTCACACCAACAGTTGAGCCCCTGGATGTGGAGCACTAGCCTCGCATTTTGGAGCATAAGTTTCTGTTGCTCAATGTGGCTGATGAGCAGAAAGTGTGCTTTGTAGTGCAGCAGCTATTGGGGTCTACGAGTGCATGGTGGGATACCTTCCATGCCATGCAGCAGCCAGATCATCCGATGACCTATCAGGAGTTCACACAGTATTCAGAGAGTTCTATATATCCTACTGGTGTCTTCAACCGAAAGCTGACTGAGTTCTTAGAGCTGCGACAAGGGAGTATGATAGTGATGGACTACATTAATAAGTTCAATCACTTATCCCAGTATGCTGGCATTCATGTGGACACTAACAAGAGGAAGAAGGACCGCTTCTATCATGGCCTCTCTTACATCCTTCAGGAGAAGCTGTACACTGTGAACTATCAGACCTTCGGGGCAATGATGAACACTGCCATCGCCATTGAGGGCTTGCAGTGGGATTCCTAGGCAGAGTGGAAGAGAAAGCGGGTGGCCATGGGGTCTTCTAGCCACCCTCATACTCAGAAGGTATAGGTTATCCGACAGGTGCCCTATCAATCATCGGGTGGGCATTCATTTTGGCAACCCCAACAAACTTGTCAGACTTCTTCCACGCAATACCGTGCACCCACTCAGCAGGTGCAACCCCAGTAGCCTCAGGGACAATAGGTCCCATCTCACCAAGGATTTGGAAACAAGCCCGGTGCTTGCTTCAAATGTGGCAAGGATGGCCATTATGCCTATGAGTGTACCTAGAACCAGCCAGCCCAGTCTGCTCAACCATCGGCAAACTCAAGACTAGTCAAGCAGACCGTGATCAAGAGGAAAGTGCTAGCTAGCCAATTCGAACAGGTGAATTTCATAGATGCTGAGCAGATATTGCAGCAGGAACCGGTGATGGCAGGTATGTTTACCATTGATTCCCATCTAACTTATGTGTTGTTCGATTCTGGTGCATCACATTCATTTATGAGCATGGGATTTGTAGACCGGCATAATATACCACTTATGGCTATACCGTATGCCCATAGGATCCATACTATGGGTTCGCTAATGTGCATCAATACCCAAATGGACATAGTAAGCTTGGTATTAGCCACCCACACTTACCGCCTATAGTTCATGGTACTGCCTGGGCAAGGCATTGATGCAATCCTTAGAATGAACTGGTTGCGGGTGTATGGGGTAGTCTTGGATTTGAAGCGGAGAAGTGTCGAGTTACGGCTTCCTTCTTCTAAGGATAGAATGTCAGTCTTACCTATTGCTGCTCATGCTGAAGCCTCTCCTGATCTTACCTCTATCCCGGTAGTATGTGAGTTCTTGGATGTGTTCCCTAAAGATCTACCTAGGTTGCCATCGGACAGAGAGCTAGAATTCTCTATTGAGCTAGAGCCTGGTACTACTCCTATATCCTGACGCCCGTACAGCATGGCTCCAAGGGAATTGGCTGAGATGAAGAAGCAGCTGGAAGAGTTGATGGAAAAAGGTTTCATCCATCCTAGTTCTTCACCATGGGGTTGCCCAGCCATTTTGTGAAGAAGAAGGATGGTACCGTGTGGATGTGTGTGGACTACCGCCCTCTTAATGCGGTAACAATTAAGAACAAGTATCCTTTACCCCGCATAGATACTTTGTTCGACCAACTAGCTAGTGCCAAGGTGTTCTCAAAGATTGAACTCTGATCAGGCTATCATGAGATCAAGATCAGACCACATAATATACCAAAGACAGCTTTTTCTACTAGGTATGGGTTGTATGAGTACCTAGTGATGTCTTTTGGTCTCACCAACGCTCCTGCATTCTTCATGTACCTAATGAATTTAGTATTTATACCAGAGCTAGACAAGTTTGTTGTGGTATTCATTGATGATATCCTGATATATTCCAAGAATGATGAAGAGCATGCCCAACACCTTCGGATAGTACTGACTCGACTAAGGGAACACAAGCTGTATGCTAAATTCAACAAGTGTGAATTCTGGTTAGATCGAGTGTAGTTTTTGGGGCATGTGTTGACACCTGATGGCATTTCAATAGATCCTAGCAAGGTGTAAGATGTGTTGGATTAGAAGTCTCCCAAGTCTGTGCACCAGATTCGTCAGTTCCTTGGTCTCGCTGGGTACTATCAGCATTTCATCCTAGATTTCTCTAAGATCGCCCAGCCAATGACCAAGCTGCTCCAAAAAGAAGCCAAGTTTGATTGGAGCCCAGACTATGAAGAAGCCTTCAAAGCTTTGAAGACATTTCTGACCACTACTCCTGTGTTGGCCCAACCAGATATTGATAGGCCCTTTGATGTATACTGTGATGCCTCAAAGATGGGGTTGGGATGCGTGCTGACGCAAGATGGGCGTGTGATAGCTTATGCTTCACGCCAACTGAAAAAGCACGAAGTGAATTACCCCACTCATGACTTAGAGCTGGCTGCTATGGTCCACGCTCTAAAGATTTGGAGGCACTATCTGTTGGGCAACAAAGTGCATATCTTTACAGATCACAAGAGCCATGGGTGTAAGAGGTTGTGTCGCCATGGATGTGGGGTATAGCTTGGTTACACTGCTTTCCCTGTCTATGTCGGTTAAGGACCGGTCGTTGCATAAGGCATCGTGGGCAAGTCATAGACTTATTATCCCGAGCACATACTTGGGTATGGGCGCTTGGAAGACTTGTTGCTCTCTTGTCATGGGTTTTGGCTCTTTCTAGACCGACTGTCAGGGTTTCTTTTTGGTGGAGGTCCTTGCACCTCACTGAGTCTGGGACTCAGGGGCGGGGGCTTGGAGTCCCAGTTTGGATGAGGACCTAGGACCCAGGACAAGAGGGTGATGGGTTGGTCCTCCTTATGCCTTGGGTACAAGTAGGGCGTGTGTTTTTGGGGTACTTAGCTAGGGGCATTGATTCGTGAATCGTCGGGCAATTCGGTACGGCTTGTTTCGTGTCTAGCACCGTAGTAAGAACTGAAGATGAAAAATGGAAGATAGAAAAAAGGAAATCTGATTGCTTACCACCTTCTTGAAAGTAGCACAGGTGCTTACATAGAATGGTTAGTTAATAAACCAATGCGGCTATTAATAAAGATCGAATATAAGGACGCACGCTTAGTAATGCTTCCTGCAAATGCAATAAACCCATAAGCCAGATAGCCATGCATATCCTTAGAGTCTTTTCTTTTCTCTTATCGGGTAAGTCTTGTTGAGTACAATTGAGTACTTAGGGTGTGATAGGTGGAGGCTTGAGCTGACCCTTATGTGTGGATTCCTCCTGGTGGGCTCAGAGAGGATTTCCTTTATGCTATGATCATAGTTTTTATTTATAACTCTCACTAAATTTTTTTTATGAATGAAAGTATTATAATCTGTTGTCATAGTTTATATATCAATGCTTCATCATTTCATGAATATGTATTTATTTCCGTTGTAATTCTGATCACATGTTTATATTCCGCTGTTAAATTAAATTGTTCATAACGCTGATAATATGATTACATTCCGTTGTTATAATAATAAGTATTATACTCTGATGATGTATTTAAAGTGTTGGCCCAACGGAACCAAGTAATTTAGTGTTCTCCACTAAGTGCTTAGTGTCTAAGGGAAGGCAAGCACTCCTAGGAGGCATTAGATTAGGCAGTTCTATCACATGGTGCCATTGCCGGCGGTGTCGGGTGCTCGCCGATACGGCGCTCTAGGGCACTAATCGAGACAAGAAGGGGACGAGGAGGTTCGGGAGCTCACCATGTGTCAGATCGAGGTGGTTGTGGCATCCGGGAGGCTTCAACGGGGCGGGTCGACGATGACGGCCGCTGGAGAGAGAGAAAGTGGCGTGGGTGAGTGGAATCCAAGCAAAATAAGGCCAAAATGGTGAAATTGAAGATACCCACGGCTGCGTTGGGTCATGGCGAAGCTTCGGGTGGCGTCGGCACCGTCGATTAGGCACCGAAGCAGCGGCTATAGGGCGGCGGTGGTGAGTGCTTGAGCACAGATGGGGAAAAGGGAGAGGGAGGCGCTCAGTTTTGGGGCTCTGTAGGCGGGCGGTGCTGCGTGGATGGAAGGGAAGCAGGAGGCGGCGATTTCGGACGCTTGCCATACGGGCGTGGTGGCTGCCGTGCATGGCGTGCGCCATCACCGGTGGTGAAGAAAGGAAGGAACGGGGAAGAAAGCAAAGGGGCTGGTGCTGACATGCGGGGCGGGCAGGGCAGTGAGGGAGAAGGGGTGAGGCGCGTGTGGGCGACGCAGAGAAAGCCAAATCAGGCCGGGCACTGAGCTGGGCCACGTGATGAGCAGGCGCACGCGTGCGGGAAGCGGGCCGTGTGGAGTAGGCCATTGCGCGGGAGAAGGTGGAAAGAGGAGGATGGGCCAATGAGTGGGCCAAAGTCGGGAAGAGAAGGAAGAAGGGCTGGGCCAGTTCCTAGGGCTGGGCTAAAAAGGAAGAAAAGAAGTTTTTTTCAAAATCAATTCCTTCTCTATTTCTAGTTTCCCAATCCGAGCCAATTCAAATGTAAACCAAATCAAATTTGAATATGTTTTGAAATATACTTTTCAACTCAAACATAAATGAGCAATTTTGGAAAGTTTCCAAAAAAATTTACCACTTTTTGAAATCCTCTTATTTTCAATTTTTCTTTTCTTTTATTTCAAGACCATTTTTAATTTTATTTGCAAAAAAGCAATTTTAACCATTTTGAATTTTCAATCAAAACCACTCAACCAAATAAATAAAATGCAATGGCATGTATGCTCAAACATGTTGCTACCTTATGATGAATTTTAATTTAATGAAAATTTTTTATTTTCCTATATTTCATGTGCACAAAAATTCCAAATTAAATCTTTTAGGTCCATTTACAGAAATTCAAATTTTATGGTGTTATAGAAGGTTTTCACCTCATCTGGCCCCAAGGCGTGGGCTGCGACTCCTCCAACCCCAGGGTGCGGGCTCTGACTCATTCGGTCCCATAGGGAGGGCTCCGCCTCATCCGACCCCCGAGGGTCAGATTCCGTCTTGCTCAGCCCCCGGGGTGGGATTTCCGCCTCGCCTGTCCCCTAGGGGTCGGATTTGCTACCGGACAAAAGCAATGCCCTAGGGTGGGACTCGAATAGCTTCAACCACTATGGCATGGAGGCACATGCCCAAGAGCATGTCTCGAGCATGTCCTAATGCGACTAGCGGTCGCATCAGGCCATGCCGGGAGACTCACATCACCCACCGCGTCAATAGGCCGGCATTGTGCTGCCAACTCCCTGCCAGACCACCGTCCAAACACCAGTCGATCGGCATCAGTTGACTAGCACTATATCGCCAGCCCCATCTGAGCATGCCATTCTTGTCTTCCATCCCATCCGAGCCGACAGATCGGCGTCAGTTCATTGGTATTCATTCTTGTGATTGATTGGTTCATTCCTTGACTCAGCGGTATAACCATCTTGCTCTCTCTCTTTATATTACCGCAAACTAGTTGTCAAGCTCTTTAGTGTAGCTAGTCATGAGAGCTTGTTAGTTTGGTTAGTGTGGCTCTTAGTTAGCCTTTGAGAGCACACTAACTTAGTGTAGTGACATAGCCATTATGGATAGAGACTACAGAAACTAGAATCGTTGTTGGTGGCTTGCATTTTTAGTAGGCTAGTGCAACACTCGCTTTGTCTCATATTTGTCTAACCAGTTTGCTAAGTGTTGTTGTATAAATTTTTAATAGGCCATTCACCCCCCTCTAGCCATTAGGACCTTTCAACCCCTTGATCAGATCTACAATTGCCACCTGATCACTTCCTTTCTGGCTTCCCGATCGGATTAAGGAAAGCGGTGGCAACTTACTCTAACTAGCTTCAACAAGCCCTGATGGAACCCACCAAATCTCACACTGAGGATCACCCCATCTGTGGCTCTCACTCTCCTATGCATTTCGACAACCTAGTTACCCAATTCATCAGGTTGATCATAAACAGCGATGAAGACATGGCCGACACACCGAAAGATTGGGAACATGCAGAGGATGATGGGCCTATCCTAGGTCTCAACCATGATGAATATGATCAGTTCCTCTTAATAACCCAAATTTAGAGGAAGAACTACCCAAAGAGGAAGGCACTAAGTCCAAGGAGCAACCCAAGTGTTATATGAATCTACAAGACCCTGAGCCACCTCAGGAAGCACTCAAGAAGCTCGCGCTCAAAAGTGCCACTCCACCGTTGGGAGACATTACCATCTCAGACATGCCATATGAGACCAGAAACAAAGCACGCCTCTGCCTCCTTCATCAGAATGATGATCTCGAAGCGGAGAACAATCACCTTCTCCAACAGCTCAACTAGTCTCCTAACACTCAGCAGATTCAAGTTGAACACACACACCTAGTGGATGGACAAAACTTGGCTAGTCAACACTATAGGATCATCAAGTTGCTTCAATCGGCTCCTAGGGCCAAGCCAATGATGCACTCGACAACTCAAAAGTCACGGTTTAGTCGAGAAACAAACGAAGTATGCCACGGACCTCCTCTGCCCGATTGCCGACAACGTCTTCTAGAGACCAGGGGCCGACCAATGGGAGGACCTAGAGCAACTCACCCCCAACCCGATCTATGGTTGACCAAGGAATGGGCAAGATGCTCACTTGTTGATCAATGTGCGGAAACAGGAACGCAATACTTGTGGCCCTTCCCAGCATTCAATAGCTCCTGGAAAGCAGACTCAGCTGCAGATCAAACTTAAGTATACCATCTCGAGAACAGCCTCGATCCCTCATAAGAAACAAGCCTATTGAGACATGTTCGAAAGGATCATGAGCAGCCCATTTTAGAATCACGGCTTCATTGTGATCCACCTTGCCAAAGATTGCCTCGCTTGCCACAAGCATGTTGTTCTAGAAGCCAAAAGGCGGACAGACCAAGAAGGGTACTCAGGAGACTGTGATGATGACCAAGGCCCCCACGTGGCTGCTAGAAGCTCCATGCTCATCTTTGGTGGCCCTAAGCCTACCAGGATCAAAGGTTGCAGAAGCTAACTCACAAACGGATCTATGCGACCGCACCAGCCGCCCTGCTATACCTATGCTAGTTAGAATGACCAATTACCTATGATCGAACTAATCATCTAGACTGGGTGGTTGAGGCAGGCCAGTTCCCTTTGGTAGTAACTATAGTCATCGAGAACACGAGGGTGATGACCATTCTCATGGACGAAGGCGGTGGCATCAACATCCTTTACAAGAATGCCTTCGACAAGCTCAATGTGGACATAAGGAAGCTGCACGCATCACAGTTCCCCTTCCATGGTATCATCCCTGAGCGGTGTGTCATGCCCCTAGGTACAATAAATCTCTCTGACATTCGGCAACATGGTACACTACCGAAAGGAGACACTCTCCTTTGAAGTTATCGACTTCTAGGGACCTTATAGCTTCATATTTGGGAGGCCATGTTACACCAAGTTCATGGTAGTCCCAAACTACGCCTACCTCAAGCTAAAGATGCCAAGACCGTGCGGTGTAATCATAGTGTCAGGAAACTTCTAGAGCGCCTACCAATGCGAGAGAGACGGCATCGAGTACGTGGAGGCCAACAACTTGGACTCGGGGGCTTCGAGTCTCCCCTGCTCGAGGTCAGGGAAGAAGCTCCTATCCACAACTCTAGGACAATAGCCTATCACCACCCTCGACCCATCATCCTTGAATTCACCGATGGTTCGACCCTAGTGGCCCTCATCATTGGATCTTGACAAGGCAGCCAACGACCCATGGTTATGTTGGCATTTTATTTTTTTCTAAATTTTAGTTATCATTTACATCTTGCAAAGAGCATTTATTTGTTATATGAATAAACTACGATCTCTCAAGCACCTTATGAAGAACCTCTTTGTAACATCCCCAGTGTTTGGCTTCCACATTTGCACTTGCATTTCATAAACATGAGCATCATTCATCCATTCATGAGCTTATATTGCATGAAACATGCTTGTGAAACATTGCAACATATTGTTATATTTCATGTGTGTGTTTTATGAAATGAATAGTGTGCAACACTCACGTGCAACATGTGCAACTCACTTTAGTGAAATGTGGTTAGTTAGTACTATGCAACAAAATCATGAAACATGTGAAACATGGTTTTGAAACAAAGGCAACATTTCACTTGTTCTTCCTTGTTTCAATGCTTGTGATGCTGGATTTGGTGTGATCAATGTGTGGTGTGGCTAATTATCCTTTTAAACAATTTAGCTACACTTAGAATGTCATTAGGAACATTGTTCATGTTGACCATATTGTCTAATTATGCTTTCAAGTGATGGTTTGACTTGTATTGACCCTAGGACTCTTTTGTTTGACTGTTTAAAAAGCAAAACTTAGAGTGTTTGCATGTCTCAGCAACCTAAAGCAATGTTGTAGCAAATTATCTAAGGAACAAAAGTTATTTTATGACCAACTCATGAAAATGTGCAGAACATGCTCAAAAAGGGCCCACAAGTCAGTGTTGAGGGCTGATTCAGCACTTAGAAAAATTTCTAAGTATGGATTGCAATTATAGTTTGAAGGAGCTGACTTTGCTTTGATGTAACTTGTGATTCTTTGAGAATTAGCTGATAATTTCTAAAACATTATTGTAGCCCTATCATAGCTCTACATTTTTGCTTCAAGCTGATTTTGCTAACTAGCCACCGTTTGGGAGTTGGAAGCTAATCAAGTAACGCTGTCAGGCATCAATGTTGTGACTGAAACGGAGCTACAGTGTCCCGACCGGCAGCAGGACTTCACTGCTGCGTGTACGACGCGCGTCGCCGGCCGTCTGACCGTGTTGGCCACATCGGGCTGCTACACGCCAACACAGGCCCCGGTGTCTGCCCGTGTTTCCCAGCGTCTCATTTTGTCTCCTCCTTCGCCTCCACTCGCTCGCCGCAGCGCCGAAGCAGCAGCATAGCACCGTCGTCATTGCCTCACTGATCTCGCACGCGCTCGCTGTCGCGCCTTGCCTCGCTCTAGCTAGCCCAGAGCTCCGCCGTGTCCTCCTCTACCTCCTCCACCTCTTAGCTAAGCCTATCGAGTCGAGGTGAGGCCACATTTGTCACTTCCGCCGCCACTGCCATGAGCGCGACCTCGCCGGAGTTCGAGGCCACCATGGTCGGGATAGCTAGGGTCCCTCTCATCCTCCTTTTCCTACCTAGCTAGCTCCATGGTGACCTCGTGAAGCTTGTACCGAGCTCGGGAGAGGCAATGGGGGCTCGCCGTCACTAGCACGGCCACTAGAGCTCCGCCGAGCCACCAAGCTCCGTGGCCGGAGTACTTAGAGGTCGGTAGAGAGCGCGATTAGGGCACCAATCAATGCGGGAGATCATGGTGAGCACAGAGGTACCCTCCTCGTCGCCGGTGAAGCCGCCATTGGCGAGCTTCGCCACTGCCGCGCCGTCACAGCCGCCTCCCCTGTTTTCCTCTCGCTGACCTATGGGGTCATCTGAACCGAGGGCCTCGCTTGTCAGCGACTGCGTATTAGAAGCCAGTTCAAATATTTTCAGTTTTGAATGTTGTTTTGTAAAATTTGTATCTCCAGTTTTCTACATCCAAATTAGGTGGTTCCAATTTTGTTAGGATCATAGTGAAGTGTAGTATTTAGGAAAAATATAACATGAACACTTGTAGTGGAATTTTTGGACGAATTAAATAGGAACTTGAAATGTGTTTTTAAATGCATGCAAACTTGTTTAAATTATATCTGGAGTTCTTGTGCTCCAAAAATTATGAAATTTCTTTGGTGAGCTATTCTTGCATAGTAAAAGCTCTAGTAAAAATTTGAGAATCATTGCATGTATGGTTTTTGAGTTATAGATTTTCCTTTAGCATTGAATGATCCTTGTGTGAATTTTTGTAATTTATCTAGGAATCCAATGACTATGAAATTTTGTGGGGAATATCCTAGTATCTTAAGGATGCTAGGAAAAATATAAAATCTGTTGCTTGACACTTTTTACTAGGGTTTCCTAATTATGTCATTTTAAACTATTATGTCTTATCATTTTTGTGTGGGATGTTATACTTGCTCAACTGATGTGAAATTTTTATAGTGGTCTACTTGGAGCATGTAGTACCTTTGTAATTTTTGTAGATTAAATGGTGTAGTTCTAATATATGTTTGTCATTTCTCTTAATTAATTAAATAAATTAAGAAAGGTATTAAAAGAAATGAATTTATGGTGAACACCTTACTTTCTAGTGTTCTTGTGACATGTGTGATGAGTGAGTAAAGTTAGTTTTATCCAATTATATGTTTGCAACATAAGTTAATAATTATTTTTCTGCATTGTGTCTTTCGGGACAGTTCTGGGGACTTTACAAAGTTCCCCATGATAATTTGGTTTGCTGGGAATGTGGTTAATACAAAAGTTGTAGATAACCTATGTATCTAGCTTTTGTCAAAATTTGGTGGCATTTGGCCTAGTAGTTTAGGAGTTACAGTCGTTCAAAGTTGGATCACAGAGTTGCTTGTTCTCTGTGTTGTTTGGACCTGATCATGTAATTCTGTAAATTCGACCTGGTAAAGCTTGGAATAATGCCTTGAGGTCTAAAAATAAATTGTAGGTGATTTCATAAGCTTTCCAAATTGTCTTATTGCATGTCATTTGGAATTGTAGATCTTCAGTTATGGTCAGTTTACCGTACAACTGTATAGTCTCTGTTTCGCTGAAATATGAGTGTTGGTGTGCATGCTTTGTTGCAATGTTTTTGTTGATTGTTTAGGTGCTAGCCTAACTTGAGAACATGCTTAGGTGCAGGTGCTAGGTCCTTAACTGAAGATGAGCAATTGTACATTAGATTGTATAAACTTGGTAAGTAAAGTGATTTGAATGGAGCCTAAGTCGAAAAATGCGGACTGCAGTAAGCATGTGCATTCCCCGAGCATCCCTAGCTTCGTTCATGTGCATCCATGATATTTATCTTGCGCATTCATGCAATAGGTGTGCCGCAGGGAGTGACGATGCTGGAGTTCGAGGGAGCCAACCAGAAGGAGGAGCCTGAGGTGCAGGAAATCGATGAAGCAACCGCCGAGGAGGAATTGCCCAAGTGCCCTGACCACCAACCTTCCTCTTTTCTGAAAGGCAAGCCTCGGAGCATATTAAGTCTCCCATGTTTTTACAAATACCTTGAGTATCTTTTATTCGTTGATGATGCATTAAGTATAGGAATTGGTTGGAACCAATTGTTGCATTATATATCCATCCTTGTCCAGATATCGCACTGGAATCCTATTTAAGTTCAGGAACGGGTTAATTGCTTAGCCATGCTTAGTGCGGTAGAAGTCAGGTGATTTCCTGTCACCTGCGAGCTTTAGGATGAGGTGAATCACGGTTGGCTATATTTGCTATCGTAGAAAAGAACCATGTTAATAATGAATTAAGACCGGGCGGAGTCTTGTGTAGGTTTGGACATAGTGACTCCGTCTGTGTCATTTAAGGACTGATACGCAGTACGTCCTTATGTCATGTTGAACGGAGCCTAACACTTAGCTGGCCGGATAAGTCATTCCAACCGTGAAGCCTAGTAGCTCAATTCAGGCCAGGGACGCGAGCAGGGGTCCACAATCTGGATGGAAGTAAGGATGTGCGGGGAGCCATTGGCGTAAGCCCAAGGGCGGGTTAAGTCACCGAGCACTCATGGCAGAGTGGTTCTCTGATTTTGCGGCACTGTTCGGACTCGCGACTCCTGAATTGTACCAACGGTGACTTGTTTGTGACCCTGACAGGGGAAGTAAGGTTTGTGTTAGGAATACCCCTCTAGCTGGATAGGAATCGATTCGAATCGCCATCTCTCTCGGATAGTGAGAACTTGACTGAGCAGCGGCAACGTAGATTCAATTAATTTAACGATATGGTTAAATGGATGATGATGATAATGTTGCCACGATTTATACCTGATGTGGTTATTAATGTTTGCATCTTAATCAAATGATTGCTTAGTATAGGTGCTAATATAGATGACATGTTAATGGCTAAAAGTCATTGCTAGTTCAGGTTAAGAGTTGATCTTTATTACTTATGCTATTCCGCAAAAAAAAGTGTTAGCCAGATCCACTAAATTAAGCTATGCATGATCCTTGGTGTCATTTGTTATGGTTTCCGACAGGTAAGTCTAGCTGAGTACATTCTCGTACTCAGCGTTTATTCCCTCTTGTTGTAGATGACCTTCTATACCAGGGCTTCTGTAAGTATTGTCTCCACCCGGCGGGTGACGAAGACTAGATCATGGGCATGATCTCTTTTTCTCTTATCCAAATGCTTTTGCGGGTTGTGATCAGCAAACCAGTATTTGTATTTGAACTCGGGTGTGTAAGTCAAACTATTTGCTTCCGCGTACTTTACAACACTTGTTTTGTAATAACGATAACTCTGAGGTGATGTAACCTATTTGCAAACCGTCTGTGAAATGTTGTAACGTATGATATGTTATGTTGAATTACTATGATCTTGGTTGTATGCAAGTTGGTTTGAAGTCCTTCGAGATTTCAATTGACTACCGGGTTTATATGGGCTCAAGTGCGAGAATTTGATCATTTCGGCGATTGTTTTTTTGTACTTGTGCTCTTATAAATTGGTCGGTTCTGTGACACTCTTTGAATTGCTTGGGGGCTAACCTTTGTAGTTATTGAGCTATTGTCTAGCACGTTCACATGTTTAACTTTATCAACGTGCTCGGGGGCTACAATGATAACTGAAAGCATCTAGGCCCCTAGTTGGGTTTCGGTGATTAATGACAATACGTGATTACTGTGACTAACGTGTGTTTTGTAGAGGCAATTAAGTTAGGTCACGGTAATGGAGATCGATTGGGCTATCATGGTGGTCATGCCCCTATGATGGAAATCATTTCAGTTTTCAAAGGATGGACGACAAGGTTAAGGATGGACTAGTTCTAAGTGTCGATTGGAGTGGAAGAGACACTTAGAGTAGTTTAGGACTTTGTTTTTCCTTTGGCTATACTATTAAGGGGGGTATGGACGGGTAGCTTGACCTAGGTGAGTCTAGTGAGTTAGGTGTGGTGCACACTTGCTAAACCTAGCACTAGGTAGCTCCTAAAAAGCCCTTAGATCCATTGGAGCAAACTTCATTCATGTATGATTGAGAGTTGGAAGTAAATGGAGGGTCATATGCTAACCGGACGCTGGCTTTGGAGTGACCGGATGCTGGCGTAGAGTTCGGTCAGTTCATTTGATCAAGGTGAAGTCATCTGGAAGTAACTAGACGCTGAGAGGTGAAGTGATTGGACGCTGAGTCTCAGCGTCCGGTTGACTCCAGAAAGGTTCCAGAGAGGGAAAATCATGACCGGACGTGTCTGGTCAGTGCTGATCGGACGTTGTCCAGCGTCCGGTCACCAATTAAACACTGAAGTTCGGGGAGAACTGACCGGAGCATCTGGTCAACATGACCGGAGCGTCCGGTCACCCCGCAGAGGCACATAACGGTTTGTTTTTTAGCCATGGTTATAAATACTTCCTCCATTCATGTGTGGGGGCACTTTTGCTCATTCCAACAGCTGAGAAACAACTTTGTGAGTGCCAAGAAGAGCAAGGTCCTAGTGAGGTGATTGAGATTTGAGAATCCCAAAGAGAGTCCTCATTAGTGAGATCAAGAGTAGCAAAGTGTGCATCCACCCTTCTCATTAGGCTTGTCGTGGTCAAGTGAGAGTTCGTGCTTGTTACTCTTGGTGATCGCCATCACCTAGATGGCTTGGTGGTGATTGGGAGCTTGGTGATCATCCGACGGAGCTTGTGGATGACCCAACTCTTGTGAGCGGTTGTGGGTGATTCAACGCGACAGAGTGTCGAAGAATCAACCCGTAGAGAGCACTTGATCCTTACGTGGATTAAGGGGGAGCTACACCCTTGCGCGGGTGCTCCAACGAGGACTAGTGGGGAGTGGCGACTCTTCGATACCTCGGCAAAACATCGCTGCATTCCTCCTTCTCACTTTACTTTGAGCATTTACTTTGAGCAATTCAATTCTTGTCATTTACATTCATAGAATTCCCATGCTAGAGTAGGATTGAAACTTATGTTGCTTAACTTTTGTGCAGTAGATCAATAGAAACACTTTCTAGGCACAAGGGGTTAATTGGGCTAACCATAGGACTTAATTATTGCAAAGAAATTTAGAATTAGCTCAATTCACCCCCCCCCCCTCTTGGGCATCTTGATCCTTTCAATTGGTATCAGAGCCTCGTGCTCACATGTTTAGGCTTAACCACCTAGAGAAAGATGTCTCACGGAGATGGACCTCCTCCTATCTTTGAGGGGGATGATTTTCCATATTGGAAAATCCATATGGAGGCATATCTAGAAGCTCTAGATGTTGGAATACTTAGAGCCGCCTCACAAGGCTTCTCAAAACCTCGGGATGCGACACACCTACAAGGCGATGAGGTGAATTACGAAAAATGGAATGCAAAGGCTCAAAATACCATCTTTAGAGGCCTTTGCAAAGATGTGTTCAACCGGGTGAGGAACCACAAAGACGCCCATGCACTATGGTCAGACATTTGTGCGCTCCATGAGGGAACAAAGAGTGAGCGTGAGGAATGCTATCATCTTGTCATGAAAAAGCTTAACTCTTTTGAGATGCTTCCTAAAGAATATGCTAATGAAATGTATTCACGCTTGAATGTTCTTGTAGAGGAAGTCAATGGGCTTGGATTCACTCAAATGCAACCATCCGATGTTGTAAGAAAGACGAGTGTCCTCCCCATTGACAAATATGGACATATTGTGACCGTGCTTCATCAAGGTGATCTTTCCACCGCTACACCAATACAAATCTTGGGAAAGATCAATGCTCATGAGATGTACATGCACATCACACCATAAGATGGCTCATCCTCTACAAAGAAGAAAGAAAACGATTTAGCATTCAAAGCTAGCCAAGAGAAGGGCAAAGCAAGGCTTGAGTATGAGAGCTCAAGTGATGATGAAATTGATGATGAAAGCCTTGCTCTCATGGTGAAAAGAACCGCCAAGATGTTAAAGAAGCTCAACAAGAGTGGCATCAAGTTCGATGGCAAGAAGAAGAAGTTCTTCACAAGCTCTAGAAGGAAGCCAATCTCAGAGATAGATTGCTACAATTGTGGAGAACTTGGTCATCTAGCACATCAATGCACAAAGCCCAAGAAAGACAAGTACAAGAACAAGTACAAGGGCAAGAAAGATGACTCAAGCAATGAAGAAGAAGATGAGAAGAAGAAGAACAAGCCATACAAGAAGAGAGATGGCAAGAAGAAGGACTTCCACAAGAAGAAGAAGAAGAGTGGAAAAGCATACATCATCGGTGATTGGCTCATGGACATTGATTCATCAAGTTGCTCATCCGATGATGATAGTGATAATGAGAAGGTGGCCGCCATTGTGATTGACTCCTCATCATCTTCACCAACACCACCGCTATCATCCTCTACACACCTATGCCTTATGGCCAAGGGTGAATGAAAGGTATCAAATGATGATGATAGTACTAGTGATGATCATGCTAACAATGATGATTGTGATAGTGATAGTGATGATGATGAATTTGAATCACCTTCATATGATGAACTTGTCAAATTGCTAAACAAATATACTAGAATCATTAGAAAGACTAGAGCTAAGAATGACAAGCTAGAAGCTAAGAATGATTCTCTTTTAGCTAAATGTGATGTAGTCGAAAAGGCTAGTGTTGAGCTTAGAGAAGAAAATGATGCTATATCATCCAAGCTCAAGGAGCTCAAATCTTCTAAGAAAGAGCTTAAAGATAAACATGATAAACTTGAGAAGATACACAATGAGCTCATCACTAGCCACAATAAGCTAAAAGAAGAATATACTACTCTTAAGATTAATCATGATAATCTTGTCATTGCTCAAGAATTTCTATCTAATGAGCCACATGATGCTACTAACAATGTTGTTAAGATTGATATAGCTACATCATGTGGTGATTTGATCATTGAGAGCATTGAGCAAAGTTCTAGTAGCAAGGGCAAGCAAGTGATTGAGGCCGATGATTATGATAAGTTTGTCAAGCTCAAGAATGACAATGAGAAGCTCAAGAAAGATCTTGAAAAGCTCAATACCACCAACACCATAGTGCTTGAAACTAGTGATCATGATGGTGACTTAATTCTTGAGAATGAGAAGCTCAAAGAAGAGAACAAGAACCTCAAGCAAGAGAAAAATAATGATGCTCTCAAGGAAGAGAACAAGAAGCTCAAGTTGGAGAAAGAGCATCTCAAGATTGGATTGAGCAAGTTCACAAGAGGCAAGCATCTTCAAAGTGAGCTACTAATGAACACCATCATGAATATGGATAGAAGTGGCATTGGGTACATGGCAAACAAAGAGAAGAAGGCTCAAGCTCAACAACAACAAAAGCCAAAGCCAAAGAAGTGTTTTGAGTGTGGACAAGAAGGCCACTTTGCCCATGAGTGCCAAACTCCACCACCACAACCCTTGCCCAAGCATGCTAGACCTTTTGCATTCAATGCTCATTACATGCTTAGAAAGGATTCTAGTGGAAAGATAAAAGTCATGTTCTTAGGACCTCCAAACAAGAATAGGCTTAAGAAAATTTGGGTTGCAAAGTCACTTGTTGAGAAGGTGAAGGGCCCTCAACAAGTTTGGGTTCCTAAAGCTTGATCTCTTGTGTGTAGGTGACCTACAAGACCGGTGGAAGTCATTAGGTTATTGATAGTGGTTGCACACAACATATGACCGGTGATCCTTGTATGTTCACCTCACTAGATGAAGAAGTAGATGGACAAGAAAGAATCACATTTGGAGATAATTCAAAGGGCAAGGTTAAAGGATTGGGCAAAGTGGCAATATCAAATGATCATTCTATCTCAAATGTGCTCTATGTTGCTTCATTGAGCTTCAACTTGCTATCCATTGGACAATTGTGTGATCTTGGCTTCCAATGCTTGTTCACCGAGAAGGAAGTTGTTGTATCTAAGAAGGATGATGATCAAGTGATATTCAAAGGATTTAGATACAACAACCTATATTTAGTGGATTTCACCTCCAAAGATGCTAACTTGAAGACATGCCTATTCACCAAAACAATACTTGGGTAGCTATGGCATAGAAGACTTGCTCATGTTGGGATGTGCTCACTCAAGAAGCTAATGAAGAATGATTTGGTGAGAGGGTTGAAGGATGTGAAGTTTGAGAAGGACAAGCTTTGTAGTGCATGTCAAGCCGGCAAGCAAGTTGTAAATACTCATCCAACAAAAGCTTTCATGTCAACCACAAGAGTGCTGGAACTCCTTCACATGGACTTATTTGGACCAACAACATACAAGAGTTTGGGAGGAAATCTTTATTGTCTTGTGATTGTTGATGACTATTCAAGATACACATGGGTATTCTTCCTTCATGATAAATCCAAAGTTGCATCTTGCTTCAAGAAGTTTGCCAAGAGAGCACAAAATGAATTTAAAGTGAAGCTCAAGAAGATTAGAAGTGACAACAGCAAAGAATTTGACAACACAAACATAGAAGCCTATTGTGATGAAGTTGGGATCGAGCATGAGGTCTCCGCAACATATACTCCTCAACAAAATGGTGTAGTTGAGAGAAAGAACCAGACAATGATTACTCTTGTAAGAATAATGCTTGATGAGTACAACACCCCCAAAGGTCTATGGGCAGAAGCTATCAACACCGCATGCTATGCATCCAACCATAAACTCCTTCAAAAGTTCCTTGGCAAGACACCTTATGAGTTGCTCAATGGGAAGAAGTCAGACGTCTCTTTCTTTAGGGTGTTTGGTTGCAAATGCTACATCTACAAGAAGCAGCAACACCTAGTGAAGTTCCAAAGATGTTGTGATATTGGTTTTCTTATTGGTTACTCATCAAAGCCCAAAGCATATAGAGTATTTAATCATGCCACCGGCTTGGTTGAAGAAACATATGATGTGGAGTTTGATGAATCTAACAGTTCCCAAGGAGCACATGAGAATCTTGAAGATGTGGTGATGAACCATTGAGGGAGGCTATGAAGAACATTTTGGTTGGAGACATCAAACCTAAAGATGATGAAGATGATGTACAAGTGATTGATCCACCTTCTTCATCAAATGTGCAACAAGATGGTGATAAAGATGGGAGAGTAGAAAATGAAGACACTCATGTCTCCCATGATCAAATGGCGGTACAAGCACAAGATGTTGATGCTCCATAACCTCCTCCTCAAGTGGTCAATAGAAGAAACACACCTCTACTACAAGATCATGCACAAGATTTCATCATAGGGAGTCCATCAAAGGGTGTAATGACTCGCTCACAAAAACTTGCTTCATTTATTGCACATCACTCTTTTGTCTCTTGTTTTGAGCCTACTAAGGTAGAAGATGCTCTTCAAGATCCAGATTGGATAAATGTCATGCATGAAGAGTTGAACAACTTCACCCGCAATGAAGTTTGTACTCTTGAAGAGCGGCCAAAAGGTGCAAGAGTCATTGGAACAAAGTGGGTGTTCCGCATCAAGCAAGATGATCAAGACATAGTTGTAAGGAACAAGGCAAGACTAGTTGTAAAGGGGTTCTCTCAAGTTGAAGGTTTGGATTTTTGAGAGACCTTTGCAACAGTTGCAAGACTAGAAGCCATCCATATCCTTCTTGCATATGCATCACATCATGACATGAAACTATATCAAATGGATGTGAAAAGTGCATTTTTAAATGGCTTTATTAATGAACTAGTCTATGTTGATCAAACTCCCAGGTTTGAAGATCCTAGATATCCTAATCATGTTTATAGGTTGTCCAAGGCGTTATATGGGCTTAAGCAAGCCCCAAGAGCTTGGTATGAGCGCCTTCGGGACTTCCTTATTGAGAAGAGCTTCATCATTGGGAAGGTCGACACCACACTATTCACCAAGAAGCTTGATGGGCATATCTTCGTTTGTCAAGTGTATGTTGATGATATCATCTTTGGATCATCAAATGAAGATTCTTGTAAAGAATTTGGTGAATTGATGTCGAAGGAGTTCGAGATGTCAATGATTGGAGAGCTTACATTCTTTCTTGGTTTTCAAGTCAAGCAAATGAGAGAAGGGATTTTCATCTCTCAAGAGAAATATACAAATGATCTTCTCAAGAGATTCAAGATGGATGAATGTAAGCCAATCAAGACACCAATGCCAACTAATAGACATCTCGACCTAGACGAGGGAGGTAACACGGTTGATCAAACTCTCTACCGCTCTATGATTGGTAGCTTGTTATATTTAACCGCATCTAGGCCCGACATCATGTTTAGTGTGTGTATGTGTGCTAGATTTCAAGCTAATCCTAAGGAAACTCATTTGATTGCCGTTAAAAGAATCCTTAGGTATCTTAAGCACACACCAAGCATTGGCCTTTGGTATCCCAAAGGAGCTATATTTGAATTAGTTGGCTATTCCGATACGGATTATGCCGGTTGCAAAGTGGATAGAAAAAGCACATCCAGAGGGTGCCATTTGCTTGGTAGATCACTTATGTCTTGGTCCTCCAAGAAACAAAATAGCATGGCTTT
This sequence comes from Miscanthus floridulus, assembly GCF_019320115.1. NCBI lineage: Eukaryota > Viridiplantae > Streptophyta > Magnoliopsida > Poales > Poaceae > Miscanthus > Miscanthus floridulus. The sequence goes on from NC_089581.1 coordinate 104,720,024, forward strand.
GTCCACCGCCGAAGTAGAATACATTGCCGTGGGTGCTTGTTGTGCACAAATTCTTTACATGAAACAAACTTTGCTAGACTATGGTGTAGTTCTAGAAAAAGTACCTCTTTTGTGTGACAATGAAAGTGCGGTAAAACTTGCAAATAATCCGGTTCAACACTCTCGCGCCAAGCACATAGATATCCGCCATCACTTTCTTAGAGATCATGTTGCAAAGAATGATATTTCATTAGAAGGTGTAAGGACCGAGGATTAATTGGCAGATATCTTCACTAAACCGCTAGATGAGGCGACTTTTTGTCGATTGCGGAATGAGCTCAATGTTCTTGATTTTAGTAACTTCACTAAACCGCTAGATGAGGCGACTTTGAAGATTTGCTGGAAAAAGAGTGACCGGATGCTGCTCCGAACTCTGAAGTCCAGCATCTGGTCAGTTCATAGGAGGTGAACTGCTGTTGAGAAGGAGTCACCGGTTGCTGAAATAGTGTCTTCCCAGCGTCCGGTCAGATGGTGATCCAGCGTCTGGTTGATCGAAGACGAAGGAGACTGCTTGCACCAGACTCTGGCTACATCCGGTCGTGATTCTAGGTGCTTGCACCAGACTCTAGCTATGTTCGGTCGGGGTTCATCAGATGTGTCCGGTCATGATTCTAGGGGTTCTGGACCTCTCTGGAATCGACCGAACACTAGGTGGTAGCGTTCAGTCGCTGCCACCAGAGCATCCGGTCAATAGGAAACATGTGATTTTAGGACTCTCTCTTCGTTTCCTTTTCTGTCTCATCGGGGGACCCTCATATATTGCTACGCCATTTGACCTAAGGTCACACCCTCACCCGTGCTGACATCGCTGAGCCGCCACATCGCATCCGTGCCATCTTACTCGTTGCCCGCAGCGCTGCCGTCCCACACCGTCGCGCCCACGCTCCAGCACCGCCGTCCCGTGCCGCTCCCGAGTGACACAGCACCGCCGTGCTCCTCCACACCGCAGTGCCCGTGCCACCGTAGCTCGCTCGTGCCATGCCCTAGCACCGCCTCCATGCTTGCCCATGCCACTGCTCCCAGCGCTACCTCCAGTCCACGCCACCATGCCCTAGCACTACCCACTGCCGCCCATAGAAATTCCGTGCCGCCGTGCTCTGCTCCAGCGCTGCCACCGCACCAAACACCACCGAGCTCATGCCCTAGCACCGCTAGCTCGCCAACGCAGCCACTAGTGCCTCGCTGGAATCCCTGTCGCCTTCACAAGCATCTCCAGTGCCCACTTTGGATCTCCATGGCCGATCCATGCTGACCAGCGCACCCTAACCCTAGGATTCCCAGTGGTTCCCCATGTGTCGTTCCTTTGCTTTACGGTTTGCTGGTTCGTCAGGTAGCAAACCCATGTTTCCAATTTCATTCCTAATTGCTTGCTTCCTAGGATTTCGTATCTTTAGATATATTGTATTTATGTGTATATCCTATCTATTCTATCGTGCAGCGAGTCGGTGCCGTTGTGGTCCTATTTGTAGTTGTCAGTCAACTCGGGGCCAAGCTCACGAGTACGGATCAAGGCCAAGCCTCAGAAGTGATAGTTGGTTGTTGATCTTCGTCAGTGATAGTTATTCTTTTCAGATCCATCAGATGGCTCATGTCAAGAATGTTGGAGGTGGTCCCGATGATGAGGATCCGAGGCCCCCACCTCGCCAGCCTATAGATGCAAAAGGCAAGGCGACAAAGAAGCTAGCAACAAAGAAGCGTAAGTACCCTAATGCAGATGCAGCGAGAGCAGCCGCAGTTGTAGAGGTCGTAGAGCGTGTAGAGAGAGGAGGTGCTCGGAGTAGTGTTGTCATTATAGATCAACTCTCTCCATCTAAGAGGGCTACACTTTTGCAGGTTGAGTGCCGTCATGGTGGTCCAGCTGGGACTATCATGGTTGGAGGATAGCGTGTTGCTATTGATGAGAGTCAGTCTCAGGGGGAGTCACAGCAGCAGCCATAGCAACAGAGTAGACTCAGGAGGGAGAGCAGGCTGAGGAGATAGAGCAGGCACCTCAGCCATAGGTTCACTCCGGGGTTAGAGACACAGCGGAGGGGTTCTCGTCCACCACCTAGACCATAGGGTCCACCTCTAGTGACTCACTTGGATTTGAGGGCCGCCACGGCCAAGTAGGTTCAGCAGCTCAGATTTATGGACTTTGAGCAGTGGTTTCCACTAAGGCAGGATGAGCGTGCTTTAGAGGGTTTCTACACACCACTGTAGGAAGACTTTTATATTGCATATCTTAACAGTGGGGTAGTATTCAGATCTCAGAGGGTGTGCAACATTGAGACCATTGTAGCAGTAGCTGGAGACCATTGTAGCAGTAGCTGGAGAGCATATTCAGATCTCAGAGATGGAAGATACTATTGTAGAGGGGTTTAGGGGTCATAGGCAGCTGCCATATGCTCACTAGATTACATTCCTGATCCATAGGGTAGTTACTGTGAGGCCACCTAAGATGCTGGTAGAGTATAGTGGTGCTACTACAGAGTTCCCTACATACAACATGACTCAGATGATCCAACATAGTGCAGTGAGGACACCTAGCTAGCCGAGTCGACATCTAGAGCTGCCAGAGACTGCAGTCTAGTAGGATGAGACCATTAGGGGCATAGCAGCTATAGAGGAGGAGGAGCTTGATGCTCAGCAGGAGGGGATGGTCGAGAGTGACCCCAGCGATAGCTCAGATGAGGACTACCATGATATCCCTTAGATGCCTGCATGATGACATGACCATGAGGCCGATAGCTCTAGTTCAGCTCCACCTGCACTGCATACCGACCCCGCTCTACTTGCCATCCTTGAGCGGATGAGACAGGATCAGGCTCGCCAGGCATAGGAGACCGCCGCTACTTTCACACAGTTCTAGTCTAGGCAGGATGAGTTCCAGTGATAGTAGCAGGCGATCCAGTAGCAACAGTAGGCCATGCATTAGTAGTAGCTCCTCATGTAGCAGCAGCTCCTTGGATTTATGCAGCATGTAGTGATAGCTATTGGGGTTCCACCGCCACAGCCTTCGCCCCAGCTAGGTTAGCCTGCCACCACTTCTATGACTCTAGCTTTACAGTCTAGTGGGCTTCAGAGTCAGGGACAACCACCTGCATAGTTTGATTCACATACAGAGTAGGTGTCCTAGTGGTTTGCCTCGCCAGTGTTAGCCCTGTAGTTCACACTACTTCAGACGGGCTTCACACCGGCTCAGACTTTCTTGCTGCTAGTGCCAGATATCTCAGTCTCTAGGAGTCTTAGAGCGACTTTCAGTGAGTTGATAGGGTAGCCTACTCCGCCATATTTACATGTCCCAAGTCCTTCTATAGTTGCACCTATTACCGGGACTACAGAGACGCTCCCTTCTTCTGTTGCATCATCAGAGCCGCCTGCTTCAGTGATACCTACACAGTCTATGGCCGCTCCAGTCCCTGATCTGACCCAGACCGCTTCAGCATCGCTTCCAGCTATAGAGGGTCAGACAGCTCAGAGCTCAGGGTCAGATGATGATGGTACATAGTTCCAGCTCACTCCTCATACCTTAGTGCCCGACTCATCCGCTGCAGCCCTGCCGATCGACCCTTAGGTTTTGGTGTTTGACGCCAAAGGGGGAGAGGGATCGAGTATGTTAGACTTAGGGGGAGCAACTTAGGGAGAGATTAGTATTCTATTATATTTGGTTTTTATGTGTGATACACTATTATGCATTCGTGTGTGTTTACTTTCATGCATCAAACTATATTTATGTGATAGTGATATCTATGTGATCGTGATATTTGACATGTGTGCTCTCTACTTTGAATCTTTTATATGTCATATCACTAGTGTTATGCTCATTTGCTTTGCTTCCACGTTTTACTCTGATGCAAATGAGCTTTATTACTTGTACTCATGCTTATTTCATATCTTTTGAGTACATCATGTTGGCTTAGGTCATATAAGCTTGCCTAATTCTTTTGTTCTTATTGACAAAAGCTTGTATGAACCAAGCATGTTAAAAACCTCAACTCTTTCACATACTCGAGGTGGTATTGTCATCAATCACCAAAAAGGGGGAGATTGAAAGCATCTAGGCCCCTAGTTGGGTTTCGGTGATTAATGACAATACGTGATTACTGTGACTAACGTGTGTTTTGTAGAGGCAATTAAGTTAGGTCATAGTAATGGAGATCGATTGGGCTATCATGGTGGTCATGCCCCTACGATGGAAATCGTTTCAGTTTTCAAAGGATGGACAACAAGGTTAAGGATGGACTAGTTCTAAGTATCGATTGGAGTGGAAGAGACACTTAGAGTAGTTTAGGACTTTGTTTTTCCTTTAGCCATACTATTAAGGAGGGTATGGATGGGTAGCTTGACCTAGGTGAGTCCAGTGAGTTAGGTGTGGTGCACACTTGCTAAACCTAGCACTAGGTAGCTCCTAAAAAGCCCTTAGATCCATTGGAGCAAACTTCATTCATGTATGATTGAGAGTTGGAAGTGAATGGAGGGTCAAATGTTGACCGGACGCTGGCTTTGGTGTGACTGGATGCTGGCGTAGAGTCCGGTCAGTTCATTTGATCAAGGTGAAGTCGTCTGGAAGTGATCGGACACTGAGAGGTGAAGTGACCGAACGCTGAGTCTCAGCGTCCGATCGACTCCAGTAAGGTTCCAGAGAGAAAATCATGACCGGACGCGTTCGGTCAGTGATGACCGAACGCTGTCTAGCATCCGGTCACCACTTAAACACTGGAGTTTGGGTAGAACTAACTGGAGTGTCTGGTCAACATGACCGGAGCGTCCGGTCACCTCGTAGAGGCACATAACGATTCGTTTTTCAGCCATGGTTATAAATACTTCCTCCATTCGTGTGTGGGGGGCACTTTTGCTCATTCCAACAGCTGAGAAATACCTTTGTGAGTGCCAAGAAGAGCAAGGTCCTAGTGAGGTGATTGAGATTTGAGAATCCCAAAGAGAGTCCTCATTAGTGAGATCAAGAGTAGCAAAGTGTGCATCCACCCTTCTCATTAGGCTTGTCGTGGTCAAGTGAGAGTTCATGCTTGTTACTCTTGGTGATCGCCATCACCTAGACGGCTTGGTGGTGATTGGGAGCTTGGTGATCATCCAACGGAGCTTGTGGATGACCCAACTCAAGTTGTGAGCGGTTGTGGGTGATTCACAGCGATAGAGTGTCGAAGAATCAACCCATGGAGAGCACTTGATCCTTGCGCGGATCAAGGGGGAGATTGTAACACCCCGGGTGTTTAAAATACTAAAACTGTCATATCATCATATGCATTGCAAGGCATTTGGCATTTGGTAAAAACTTTGAGATGCATACACTAAAACAAGTTTAAATTCATGTGGTATGTGTTGAATTGTATTGTTTGGCTCAAGTTCAAAGTTTGTTTGGATTTTGAATTTTTCGAGAAAACCCCGATTTTCAGCATTTAAATCCTACCCTGAAAATCCATTTCAAAATCTAAGCATATTTTGGGGTTGATCCCAAAAGCAAAAGTGTAGAGCTTGGCAAGTTAAGCAAAGTTTATTTTTGGAGTTTTTCAAGTTGTTTAGAAAAATTTTGAGTAATTCAAAAAGGCGTAATTCGTTAAATATCCCCTATTTGAATTTAAAAGATCATTTCAAAATCTAGACCGAATTAGAAGATGGTTATAAAGCAAAGTTGTAGAACTTTTGATTTTGAACAACTTTTGTTTTTGGAGATTTTTGAGTTGTTATAAAAATTTGAGAGTAATTTGTGAATTTTGGCGAATGGCATTTCTGTAAATTGAGTGAACAGTGTCCACCGCCGAAGCTACATTGCCGGCGTTTCCTTCTTCGGCGTTCCAGGCGCGGTCGTGGCCGTTTTGGCGTCGCGCTGGCGCGGTGAAGGACACAGCGCAGCTTCCTTGAGCTTCCTGGCCATCCTTTATAGCCTGAACCGTCGCCGTTTGACCCCGTCCCCTTGCTCTGTTTTTCCGTCGCCACTGCTTCATCTCCGGTGAGCCCGTGCCGTTGTTGTAGTGCTCCACCATCGCTGATAAGCTAGCTCCAGCTCCGCCTACTTCTTGCGCGTTCGGTCGACCCACCAATTCCGTTTGTCTTCACTGGAAACTCGAGTTTCATTGCCTTCTTCCTCGCGGCCGGCGAACTCACCTGAGATTCCGTTTCTCCGTGGCCAGAGCCCGTCGGTGAGCCATTGCCCTTGATTGGTGTACCTTTGGCTTCGTCTCGATGCTGTAGTGCTCATTTCATTGTTTCTTGGCCGTTTTGTCCACTGCAGTCGCCGGTACACCATCACCGACGAACTTTGTTCCGCCGTGATCACCGTGGACGCCGTCCCGCTTCACTGTTGCTTCTCCGGCCTTGTTATCTGCTCAGTTGTGTTCAGGGTAAGCTCTTGATGCTTCCTGTGTCCTTTGTTTAACCGCTACTGGTCTGTAGTCGCCGGCGTAGTACCACCGAGGCACCGTGTCCGCCATGGCCGACGTTGAGCTGGTATTGAGTCGTAATCGGTGTAGCTAAGTAGGTCAGTAGGTGCGCCTAGTCGTGGGGAGCATGTTGGTACAATCGCCATCGCCGGTGAACTCTCCGTCGGCGAGTTTGCGCCGGTCAGCGCCGTCGTCGTCGTAGTCAACGCGTGGGAGGTAGGAGATGACAGGTGGGGTCGGTTGTCAGTGACTCAGCGTTCAAATGGATTTTTCTATTTTCAGATTTGAATGAATAGTGCTGTAATTTGTTATTTTTGTGTAGAATTATTTAGAGCTCCAAAAATTATGAAAATTTTTGTGTGAATTCTCTATGATGTATATTATATGACAAAAATTTGAAATATTGATTTTCAGTATTTTTGGGGTATGATAAAAATTGCTCAATTAATTAATAAATGACTTTCCATGATTTTTCTAGGCTTATTTACTTGTCCAAAAATTATGAAATTTGTTTTGCCACTTAGTTATCATGTAATGAACATTTACTAAAATTTTGAGCTCAATTAGAATAAGTTGATTTATTTCATAATTTTAATTAAATAATTAATTCATAAAAACAAATAGTAACCTTTAATGATTTAGGTTTTTGTTTGGACTTTTGGATTGAGTGATGACCTTGGGTCATTTGTTGATAATGATCCTTGGCAGTTGATGTACGTGTTACGAAAAAGATTTAGTTTGTTTGACTTGCAACTGTACCGCGAAGGAAAGTTGTATTCAAATTCTTAATTTTTGTATCCATCATCAAGCATCATGTTTCGTATTCCGCATCATGTTAAATAGGGCATTGTTATTACGTGTAGTGAACGAAGGTGAACACGCGGTAGTTAATCAAGCTGTTGAGGAGCTTAATCCATCTGTTGAGATCGGATCGAATACTTGTGTGATGTCGCAGGAATCGGACTTTTCCATCAACGAAGGCAAGCCCCGGATGCATACAACCCTACCTTGTGTTTTACAAATTAATTTTGCTTTTGCTTTTCGATACTGCATTAAGTGATTAGGAGTTAAGTAAGAGCCTAATTGGTGCATTACCATCCTTGTTATTCCATATTTACCATATTACCAGTTTTTAAACTCGTATATGCCTAGTTTTGCTTAGCTATGCGTAGAACGATGAAAGTCAGGTGATTACCTGCCACCTGCAAGTTTTAAATGGAACATTGGTTAATTATGTTAGCATGTGATATGGGAATGTGGAGTAATAAATCTAGACCGGGCGGACTTGGGGTGTGTGAGCCACAAGACATGGAGGTCTTGTGAGCGGGTTCTTTCCGCCTGTGTTGATTAAGGCACGTCCGTTGTTGAATTGCATGAGGTGAGAATTTGTAGTACTAACCACATACTCCGGTAAGCCTGAACTTGGCGATTCTATTACGAGAATGGCTACTCGCGCACTGGGAGTGGAGAGATGGCGGGAATAGCGTGTACCCACGTGGCCATGGGCTGGAGTGGTGGAGTACTGTGTTCTCAGGTGGCGCGGACCCGTTCTTGTTTTGAAGGATCCGAGGGTAGGTTGGTATATGTAGGTCGGGGACCTGCATATGTCGTGTGGTCTGGAATCCCCAGCTGGGTTTAATCGGTTCGAATCGTCGTTGCTCCTCGGTTATGGAGACTCAACTCACTGTTCATCATCGTAGTATTAATAACTGAAACTTGAGAATGGTTGATGAAGGTGTTGGATATGAAGTTTCATGATCTCATTACGGATCGTGTCATCTTTGTATATGATTTTATGAAGTTTAAATTGTTGAAATAAAGAATTTTGTTAAAGAGCTTTTACGCAAAAGAACTTTGATTATTGTTAAAGCCATACCTTGAATCCCTGAGCCTGCATTCCTGAGTTCTATCAGTTTTATTTCGGTTAAGTCTTGTTGAGTACTTTTGTACTTAGGGTTCGTTGACCCCTGTTGCAGGTGAGCCTCATGAGCAGATCTGTTTTGGATCGTGCTGCATGACAGTTGTACCTTGTGATGACAATGAGAAGTAAATGTGTGGCCCTTGGGCAGGGCAGTTCTATTGTGTGTTTTATAATATGTATAATGCCACTCCACTACTACGTTTTGTATTAACTATCGAACTTAGTTTGTAAGGTTTGAAACAACTGGTTTGTAAACTATGTTATCGTAAGACTTCCGCTGTTTTTACTCTGATGTATGTATTTGAATAAACTGTTGTAATACTGCAATGACTCTGTAACGTGATCCTGCTCGGAAATCGTGGATGATTCGGGGTTCCCCGAGGACACCCGACAGTCTTTTTAAGTTAATGGAAACATATGCATAAATGTCAAAGGTCGTTGGACAGTGACAAGTGTATGTGGGTCCTATGACTTAGGAGGTTCTGCCACAGAATGGTATCAGAGCCATCGTTACAAGGTTTTTGTTGTATTGTTTTACAAAAACTTCAAAAGGATTTGGATGACTAAATTTAACTTGATAATTTGGTCCAAATTGCTTCTGACTTATCTTGTTTCTTCCTCACCATTCCTTATTTGATTATAAGGGTCTTGTGTGGTGGAGTAGTAATCTTACTATGCCCTATATAAAAATAAATGTTGTTTATGTGCATTATAAACTTTGATGTTTTTGTTCGTAAGAACGATTCATGCATCATTATTAATTCACTCGTTACTTCCTTCACCTATTAGTCTGGAGTTGAGTAGTGAGACTGGTTTGAGTAATGTAATCCATCATAGCTGCTCTTTAGACTTTGATCAAATGGTCTTACTTGGATTAAATTGGTTTCCTACAGTATGGCTCGTGCCAAGATGACGCCCCGTAAGTCCACTGGACCCAAAGGAGTTCCTCGTCACCAACTTGCCTCTAGAAACAATGGTGCTAGCAGTAGCAGTTCTAGGCCTGATCCCCAAGCAGAGATATAGAGGATTTCTGCAGAATTAGCACAAGCTACTAGAGATAGGGCTTTGGATGCTATACAGTTAGGAGAATTACAGGATCAATTAAGGCGTCTCACCACCGCACATAGGAACTGCGAAAGCATGTTAGTTCGTACAGTGGAGGGACGAAATGAGGCTTGGCATAGGGAAGATGTTGCTAGAGCTAGAACTCATGAGCTAGAATTCTATGTAGAAGATTTAGAAGAACATAATACCTATCTACATGAGGAAGTTCATAGGCTTAGCAATCTACTAAACCCGAATCATGAGCCTCAAGCTGATGCCATGGACCCAGGTGTCATCCTTGCTGATGAAAGTGAATCAGAAGAGGAAGAAGAAGAAGAAGATCCTGAAGAATTAGTAATGATAGATGAAAGTGATGATGAAGGCGGTAACAATTCCGGAATGGATACCGAGCCTGAAGTTTGAAGTAATCACGGAAAAGAGTAGAGTTGTGTAATAGAAGATCTAGTTAAGCTAGTAGTCTTGTTTAGATGTGTTCTTGTGTTTAAATAAGTGGCATCGATATAATGCGGGTAGTAAGCTCTTTGATCTTTGAATAAAGACTTGTGAATAAAGTTTGGTTTGTTATGAACAGATGCGTCGTACGCGGGGATCGCATATTTCTGGTACTTCACAAGATGATGATGATATCCCCAACCCGCCACCAATGCCGACCAATCTGGCTGATGCTATCGCTGCATTAGTCAATGTGACTGTGGAAAATTCTCGTTTGCTTCATGAGATGGCTCAAAGTAATCAGAATCAGATGCATGGAAACCGTGGCCGCAATTATAACAGGCATGAGGCTACCTATGTGGATTTCACGGATACAAAACCCCCGGTGTTCACCAAGGCAGATGAACCACTGGAGGCTGATGACTGGCTTAGGACCATGGAGCAGAAATTTGATCTTATTCACTGCACAGAGTTTCAGAAACCGATGTTTGCTGCCCAGCAACTTAGAGGTGCAGCTGGTGCTTGGTATGCAAATCTGATGGCCATGCAACCCGCAGGCATTCCGTTAACTTGGACAGAATTTCGCACTGCTTTCAGAGCCCATTATATCCCAGAAGGAGTGATGGCTATGAAGCTGGATGAATTCCTTGCTTTGAGGCAAGGGGATCAAACAGTGATGCAGTATGTGGGAAGATTCAATCATCTGTCGCAGTATGCATCTGAACATGTCAATACGGATGCCAAGAAAAAGAAATGGTTCATGAGAGGTCTGAATACCAAACTGCAGACAATGATGACAGCCTGTACGAATATCACTTATCATGAGGCAGTAAATATTGCAATTGCTTCAGAGGCAAAGTATCGGCAGCATAAGGAGCTCAAGAAGAAAAAGAATGTGCCGTCTGGACCTTTTGGTGGAAACCAAAAGAGGCAGAGAGTGATTTATCATCCAGTAAACCATTATCGTTCTCCTTATCGTCCGCCGCAGTTCCAAGCTGGGCAACAGTCAAATGTCCGTCCTGCTATAACCTATCCGAACTCACAGTCAACCAATGCTTCTGGTGGCAATGCTCCAACATCCCAGGGTCACAACTATCCGTGCTATAATTGTGGAAGGACTGGTCATTTCTCCAGGGAATGTCCATATCCTAGGCAGGCTAATCAAAATTATCAGAAGGCTCCTGCCAATCAACAACAGGGTCAGGCATCAAACAAGAACCCCAATCAGAATGCTCAGAAGGGCAAAGATGAGAGGAAGACAGGACGGGTGTTCTATATTCAAGCTGGGGAAATTCCTGAAGGAGAGCCAGTGATGATGGGTATGTTTCCTGTCGCCAATCACCCTGCAGTTATACTTTTTGATTCTGGCGCATCGCATTCATTCATCAATAGAACATTTGTTATGAAGTATGAAATTTCAATTGGGGCAACAAAGGAAAGTTTCTTTATACAGTCGCCCGGGGGACGTCTGTGTACTAAGGAAATGGTATACCAGGTACCCGTAAACCTGGGTGGGCATATTTTTCCCACTACCATGATTATCCTTAAGGATCAGGATATAGATGTAATCTTGGGAATGAATTGGATGTATCAGCATAAGGCTGTTATAGATGCTTTGAATAGGACTTTAAGAGTAAATTTGCCTGATAGTAATTCTCAACTTCTCATTCAACTTCCAACCCTAAGAAGATCAGTGGGCAAGATTTGTGCGACTGCTGTCAAAGAGATTAGAGATATTCCAGTAGTGTGTAAATTTCCAGATGTGTTTCCAGAAGATTTACCCGGTATACCACCCAATAGGGATGTACAGTTCAATATAGAGTTACAACCCGGAACAGCTCCGATTTCTCGGAGAGCTTATAGGATGCCACCTAAGGAATTGGCCGAGTTGAAGACTCAGTTACAAGAATTGATTGAGAAAGGGTTTATCCAACCTAGTTCTTCACCTTGGGGATGTCCGGCAATTTTTGTGAAAAAGAAAGATGAGACCCTGAGGTTATGTGTTGACTATCGTCCGTTGAATGAAGTGACCATCAAAAATAAGTATCCATTACCTCGGATAGATTTGCTTTTTGATCAGTTGGCCGGAGCCAAAGTTTTCTCCAAGATAGATTTGAGATCAGGGTATCACCAAATTAAGATAAAGCCTGAAGATATTCCCAAAACGGCATTTACCACAAGATATGGGTTATATGAATACTTAGTAATGTCTTTTGGTTTGACAAATGCTCCCGCTCATTTCATGTATCTGATGAACTCAGTATTCATGCCTGAGCTAGACAAGTTTGTAGTGGTGTTTATTGATGACCTTCTAGTGTATTCCAAGAATAAGGAAGAACATGCGGAACATCTCAGAATTGTTTTGACCCGCTTGAGAGAACATCAACTATATGCCAAGTTCAGCAAGTGTGATTTTTGGCTTAAGGAAGTGCAATTTCTTGGACATGTCTTGTCAGCTGAAGGAGTTGCAGTTGATCCCGGCAAAGTGAGGGATGTGCTTGATTGGAAACCGCCAACCACAGTTCATCAAGTTCGGAGTTTTCTTGGATTGGCGGGGTATTACCGTCGGTTTATTCCAGAATTCTCTAAAGTATCAAAACCTATAACTGAATTGTTGAAGAACCAAGTCAAGTTTGTCTGGTCATCAGATTGTGAAGAGGCTTTCCAGACTTTAAAAAGGCTGTTGACTACTGCACCAGTGTTAGCCCAACCTGACATCGAGAAGCCATTTGATGTTTATTGTGATGCTTCAGGTATTGGTATTGGATGTGTGTTGATGCAAGAAGGCCGAGTCATTGCCTATGCGTCCAGGCAACTTAAGCAACATGAAGAACACTATCCTACTCATGATTTGGAGTTAGCAGCTGTGGTTCATGCTCTAAAGATTTGGCGACATTACCTTCTTGGTAATACGTGCCATATTTACACCGATCACAAAAGCTTAAAGTATATCTTCACTCAGTCAGAATTAAACATGCGACAAAGAAGATGGTTAGAACTGATTAAGGATTATGATTTGGAAGTACATTATCATCCGGGTAAAGCAAATGTGGTTGCAGATGCCCTTAGTCGCAAAAGTTATTGCAATTGTCTGACAGTGAGAACAATGGGTTTGAATTTATGCCAAGAAATGGAGAAGTTGAATGTAGAAGTAATTCAACAAGGAAGTTTGACCAACATAATTGTTGAAGTTACTATTCGAGATCAAGTTATTGCTGCTCAAAAGGAAAACAAGGGTATATCTCATATCAAGGAAAGAGTCAGGGATGGAAAAGCAGAATGTTTTAGTATAGATGATGAAGATGTGTTGTGGTTCAAGGATCGCCTGGTAGTACCAAAAGTTCCTGAGTTGCGGCAGTCAATTCTAGATGAGGCACATGCTACTAGGTTATCTATCCATCCGGGAAGCAACAAGATGTACCATGATTTGAAGCAAAGATTCTGGTGGACTAAAATGAAAATAGAGATTGCTAGATATATAGCGAAGTGTGATACCTGTCAAAAGGTGAAAGCTATACATTTGAGGTCCGCTGGTGAATTACAACCATTACCTATTCCATCTTGGAAGTGGGAGGACATAAGTATGGATTTTATTGTTGGTCTACCCAAGACATCAAAGGGATTTGACTCAGTATGGGTTATTGTAGATCGACTCACTAAGTCAGCACATTTTCTTCCAGTCAAGACCATATATCCTACGATCCAATATGCTAAGATGTATTTGGCAAGAATCATGAGTCTCCATGGAGTACCCAAGACTATAGTGTCAGATAGGGGTACACAATTTGTCTCCAGCTTTTGGAAACACTTACATGCTTCGTTAGGTACCAAACTTCTATATAGTACAGCTTATCATCCGCAGACTGATGGGCAGACTGAAAGAGTCAATCAAGTACTTGAAGACATGTTAAGGTGTTGTGTCCTTAACTATTCCAATAAGTGGGATGAGTGCTTACCTTTGGCTGAGTTCTCATACAACAATAGTTATCAAGAAAGCATTAGAATGGCTCCATTTGAAGCACTCTATGGTCGTAGATGCAGAACATCGTTGAGTTGGTCTGAGCCAGGAGAGAGAAGGTTCTTTGGAGTTGACCTTGTGAAAGAAACAGAAGACAAGGTTAGGCAAATACAGAGTAATCTGAAGATAGCTTAGTCCCGCCAAAAGAGTTATGTGGATAGACGATGGAGACCATTGGTATTCAACAAAGGAGATTTTGTATATCTGAAAGTATCACCAATGAAGGGAGTTAACCGTTTTGGTGTTAAAGGAAAGTTGGCACCCCGATATATTGGACCATATCAAATTTTGGAAAGGTATGGAAAAGTGGCATATCGCTTGAAATTACCTGAACATCTCACAGCTGTGCATGATGTGTTCCATGTTTCTCAATTAAAGAAGTGTCTCCGAGTGCCTGAACAGAATGTTGAAGTTGAAGGAGTGGAACTAGAACCGGATTTAACTTATTCCGAATATCCTATCCGAGTGTTAGATCAGAAAGATCGTGTTACTCGAAGACGGACAATCAAGTTCTATAAAATACAATGGAATCAACATTCAGAAGAGGAAGCTACCTGGGAATCAGAAGATTACTTGTTAGAAAAGTTTCCAGAGTTTCTAGCGTCAATATAGAATAGAGTAATGTTAGTTGAGTTCGGTTGTACAAGTTGTGTTTTGTAAAGGGACCTCAGCTGTTTTATGGACAGATTTGGTATGTGTTCTCACGACACATTTCCTTTTCCATTACTTACTCTATGGCTTTGAATCTCGGGGCGAGATTTCTTTTAGGGGGAAGGATTGTAACACCCCGGGTGTTTAAAATACTAAAACTGTCATATCATCATATGCATTGCAAGGCATTTGGCATTTGGTAAAAACTTTGAGATGCATACACTAAAACAAGTTTAAATTCATGTGGTATGTGTTGAATTGTATTGTTTGGCTCAAGTTCAAAGTTTGTTTGGATTTTGAATTTTTCGAGAAAACCCCGATTTTCAGCATTTAAATCCTACCCTAAAAATCCATTTCAAAATCTAAGCATATTTTGGGGTTGATCCCAAAAGCAAAAGTGTAGAGCTTGGCAAGTTAAGCAAAGTTTATTTTTGGAGTTTTTCAAGTTGTTTAGAAAAATTTTGAGTAATTCAAAAAGGCGTAATTCGTTAAATATCCCCTATTTGAATTTAAAAGATCATTTCAAAATCTAGACCGAATTAGAAGATGGTTATAAAAGCAAAGTTGTAGAACTTTTGATTTTGAACAACTTTTGTTTTTGGAGATTTTTGAGTTGTTATAAAAATTTGAGAGTAATTTGTGAATTTTGGCGAATGGCATTTCTGTAAATTGAGTGAACAGTGTCCACCGCCGAAGCTACATTGCCGGCGTTTCCTTCTTCGGCGTTCCAGGCGCGGTCGTGGCCGTTTTGGCATCGCGCTGGTGCGGTGAAGGACACAGCGCAGCTTCCTTGAGCTTCCTGGCCATCCTTTATAGCCTGAACCGTCGCCGTTTGACCCCGTCCCCTTGCTCTGTTTTTCCGTCGCCACTGCTTCATCTCCGGTGAGCCCGTGCCGTTGTTGTAGTGCTCCACCATCACTGATAAGCTAGCTCCAGCTCCGCCTACTTCTTGCGCGTTCGGTCGACCCACCAATTCCGTTTGTCTTCACTGGAAACTCGAGTTTCATTGCCTTCTTCCTCGCGGCCGGCGAACTCACCCGAGATTCCGTTTCTCCATGGCCAGAGCCCGTCGGTGAGCCATTGCCCTTGATTGGTGTACCTTTGGCTTCGTCTCGATGCTGTAGTGCTCATTTCATTGTTTCTTGGCCGTTTTGTCCACTGCAGTCGCCGGTACACCATCACCGACGAACTTTGTTCCGCCGTGATCACCGTGGACGCCGTCCCGCTTCACCGTTGCTTCTCCGGCCTTGTTATCTGCTCAGTTGTGTTCAGGGTAAGCTCTTGATGCTTCCTGTGTCCTTTGTTTAACCGCTACTGGTCTGTAGTCGCCGGCGTAGTACCACCGAGGCACCGTGTCCGCCATGGCCGACGTTGAGCTGGTATTGAGTCGTAATCGGTGTAGCTAAGTAGGTCAGTAGGTGCGCCTAGTCGTGGGGAGCATGTTGGTACAATCGCCATCGCCGGTGAACTCGCCGTCGGCGAGTTTGCGCCGGTCAGCGCCGTCGTCGTCGTAGTCAACGCGTGGGAGGTAGGAGATGACAGGTGGGGTCGGTTGTCAGTGACTCAGCGTTCAAATGGATTTTTCTATTTTTAGATTTGAATGAATAGTGCTGTAATTTGTTATTTTTGTGTAGAATTATTTAGAGCTCCAAAAATTATGAAAATTTTTGTGTGAATTCTCTATGATGTATATTATATGACAAAAATTTGAAATATTGATTTTCAGTATTTTTGGGGTATGATAAAAATTGCTCAATTAATTAATAAATGACTTTCCATGATTTTTCTAGGCTTATTTACTTGTCCAAAAATTATGAAATTTGTTTTGCCACTTAGTTATCATGTAATGAACATTTACTAAAATTTTGAGCTCAATTAGAATAAGTTGATTTATTTCATAATTTTAATTAAATAATTAATTCATAAAAACAAATAGTAACCTTTAATGATTTAGGTTTTTGTTTGGACTTTTGGATTGAGTGATGACCTTGGGTCATTTGTTGATAATGATCCTTGGCAGTTGATGTACGTGTTACGAAAAAGATTTAGTTTGTTTGACTTGCAACTGTACCGCGAAGGAAAGTTGTATTCAAATTCTTAATTTTTGTATCCATCATCAAGCATCATGTTTCGTATTCCGCATCATGTTAAACAGGGCATTGTTATTACGTGTAGTGAACGAAGGTGAACACGCGGTAGTTAATCAAGCTGTTGAGGAGCTTAATCCGTCTATTGAGATCGGATCGAATACTTGTGTGACGTCGCAGGAATCGGACTTTTCCATCAACGAAGGCAAGCCCCGGATGCATACAACCCTACCTTGTGTTTTACAAATTAATTTTGCTTTTACTTTTCGGTACTGCATTAAGTGATTAGGAGTTAAGTAAGAGCCTAATTGGTGCATTACCATCCTTGTTATTCCATATTTACCATATTACCAGTTTTTAAACTCGTATATGCCTAGTTTTGCTTAGCTATGCGTAGAACGATGAAAGTCGGGTGATTACCTGCCACCTGCAAGTTTTAAATGGAACATTGGTTAATTATGTTAGCATGTGATATGGGAATGTGGAGTAATAAATCTAGACCGGGCGGACTCGGGGTGTGTGAGCCACAAGACATGGAGGTCTTGTGAGCGGGTTCTTTCCGCCTGTGTCGATTAAGGCACGTCCGTTGTTGAATTGCATGAGGTGAGAATTTGTAGTACTAACCACATACTCCGGTAAGCCTGAACTTGGCGATTCTATTACGAGAATGGCTACTCGCGCACTGGGAGTGGAGAGATGGCGGGAATAGCGTGTACCCACGTGGCCATGGGCTGGAGTGGTGGAGTACTGTGTTCTCGGGTGGCGCGGACCCGTTCTTGTTTTGAAGGATCCGAGGGTAGGTTGGTATATGTAGGTCGGGGACCTGCATATGTCGTGTGGTCTGGAATCCCCAGCTGGGTTTAATCGGTTCGAATCGTCGTTGCTCCTCGGTTATGGAGACTCAACTCACTGTTCATCATCGTAGTATTAATAACTGAAACTTGAGAATGGTTGATGAAGGTGTTGGATATGAAGTTTCATGATCTCATTACGGATCGTGTCATCTTTGTATATGATTTTATGAAGTTTAAATTGTTGAAATAAAGAATTTTGTTAAAGAGCTTTTACGCAAAAGAACTTTGATTATTGTTAAAGCCATACCTTGAATCCCTGAGCCTGCATTCCTGAGTTCTATCAGTTTTATTTCGGTTAAGTCTTGTTGAGTACTTTTGTACTCAGGGTTCGTTGACCCTTGTTGCAGGTGAGCCTCATGAGCAGATCTGTTTTGGATCGTGCTGCATGACAGTTGTACCTTGTGATGACAATGAGAAGTAAATGTGTGGCCCTTGGGCAGGGCAGTTCTATTGTGTGTTTTATAATATGTATAATGCCACTCCACTACTACGTTTTGTATTAACTATCGAACTTAGTTTGTAAGGTTTGAAACAACTGGTTTGTAAACTATGTTATCGTAAGACTTCCGCTGTTTTTACTCTGATGTATGTATTTGAATAAACTGTTGTAATACTGCAATGACTCTGTAACGTGATCCTGCTCGGAAATCGTGGATGATTCGGGGTTCCCCGAGGACACCCGACAGTCTTTTTAAGTTAATGGAAACATATGCATAAATGTCAAAGGTCGTTGGACAGTGACAAGTGCATGTGGGTCCTATGACTTAGGAGGTTCTGCCACAGAGATGCACCCTTGCGCGGGTGCTCCAATGAGGACTAGTGGGGCGTGGCGACTCTCCAATACCTCAGCAAAACATCGCCGCGTTCCTCCTTCTCACTTTACTTTGAGCAATTCAATTCTTGTCATTTACATTCATAGAATTGCCATGCTAGAGTATGATTGAAACTTAGGTTGCTAATCTTTTGTGTGGTAGATCAATAGAAACACTTTCTAGGCATAAGGGGTTAATTGGGCTAACCATAAGACTTAATTGTTGCAAAGAAATTTAAAATTAGCCCAATTCACCCCCCCCCCCCCCTCTTGGGCATCTTTATCCTTTCAATAACCATATGTGCCGCTCACTCTTACTTTTTCAATCGATCAAAGTCTCATAGGCCTTGAAATGGTATAAGTAACTTAACAAGACCTTGCGTGGACTCGACCAAAGTACGCAACGCCTTCATGATTCCCCGAGGTACGCAACGCCTTCATGATCTTCGGTGGGCCCTCGGCATGCCTTACGGCGCAGCAGTGCAAGAGGGAACGCCGAGAAGTCTTCTTGGTCAAGGTGGCCACCCCCTAGTACCTCGACTGGTCTCAAGAGGCGATCACCTTCGATCGAGATGACCACCCTGACCATGTTCCGAATCCCGGGCAGTACCCACTGGTTGTCGACCTGATCATCGGCAACACCCGACTCTCTAAGGTGTTGATGGACGGAGGCAGCGGCCTCAACATCCTCTACGCTAACACCCTGGAGCTCTTGGAGATCGACCGGTCGTGGCTCTAAGGCGACGTCGCACCTTTCCATGGCATCGTGCCAGGGAACCGCACGCGACTCCTCGGGCGCATCGACCTTCTCGTCTGCTTTGGCACCCCCTCCAACTACCGCAAGGAAGTCCTTACCTTCAAGGTAGTCGGGTTCGGGGGAGCCTACCATGCCATTCTAGGGTGGCCATGCTACGCCAAGTTCATGGCAGTCCCCAACTATACCTACCTCAAGCTCAAGATGCCAGGCCCCAGCGGTATCATCACGATTGAGTTCACGTACGAACATGCATACGACTACGACATCGAGTGCATCGAGTATGCCGAGGCTCTTGCGGAGGCCAAGACCCTCATCGCCCACCTCGACCAACTTAGTAGCGAGGCACCTAACTCCAAGCGTCGCGCGGGGGTGTTTGAGCCCGCCAAGGCCATCAAACTCATCCCGGTCGACCCCGCCTACCCCGACGACCGAGCGCTGAGGATCAGCACCACCCTCGACATCAAATAGGAAGCCGTGCTCATCGACTTTCTCCATGCGAACGCCGACATATTCGCATGGAGTCCCTCAGACATGCCGGGCATACCAAGGGAGGTCGCCGAGCACACCCTGGACATCCGGGCCGGATCTAGACCTGCGAGGCAACGCCTGCGCTGCTTCGATGAGGAAAAGCGTAGGGCCATTGGTGAGGAGATACAGAAACTCTTGGTGGCCGGGTTCATCAAGAAAGTGTCCCACCTAGAGTGGTTGGCTAACCCCGTGTTAGTCAAGAAGAAAAATGGGAAATAGAGGATGTGTGTAGACTACACCGGTTTGAACAAAGCCTGTCCAAAGGTCCCCTTCCCATTACCTCGAATCGATCAAATCGTTGATTCCACTGCAGGGTGCGAGACCCTGTCTTTCCTTGATGCATACTCTAGTTACCACCAAATCAAGATGAAAGAGTTCGACCAGCTCGTGACTTCTTTCGTCACACCATTCGGCATGTACTGCTACGTGACGATGCCCTTCGGCCTCAGAAACGCAGGTGCCACATACCAGCAGTGCATGACCCAGGTCTTTGGCGACAACATTGGGCGGACCATCGAGGCCTACATAGACGACATCGTGGTCAAGACCAGAAAGGCCGAGGGTCTCGTCGATGACTTGAGGATAACCTTCAAATGCCTTAGGGAGAAGAGCATCAAGCTCAATCTCGAGAAGTGTGTATTCGGGGTCTCCCGAGGCATGCTCTTGGGATTCATAGTCTTGGAACGTGGCATTGAAGCCAACCCAGAGAAGGTCTTGGCCATAACCAGCATGGGACCAATCAGAGACCTCAAGGGAGTATAGAGGGTCATGGGATGCCTTGCGGCCCTGAGCCGCTTCATCTCGCGCCTCGGCGAAAAAGGTTTGCCTCTATACTGACTCTTGAGAAAATTCGAGCGTTTCTCTTGGACTCCCGAGGCCAAAGAAGCCCTCGATAGACTCAAAGCACTGCTCATGAATCCTCCCGTCCTGATACCCCCAGCCATGGATGAGGCCCTCTTACTCTACGTCACCGCAATGACCCAAGTGGTCAGCGTTGTCGTAGTGGTAGAGAGGCAGGAAGAGGGGCATACTCTGCCCACCCAATGACCTGTTTATTTCATCAGCGAGGTGCTCTCCGAGACAAAAGCACGCTACCCCCACATCCAGAAGCTGGTCTACGCTGTGGTCCTAGCCCGGTGCAAACTGCGTCACTACTTCGAGTCGCACCCAGTGACTGTGGTATCATCTTTGCCCCTGGGCGAGATAGTTCATAACCGGGAGGCATCGGGTAGGATAGCCAAGTGGGCTATCGAGCTTATGGGGGAAACCTTGACCTTTGCGCCTCGAAAGGTGATCAAGTCTTAGGTCTTGGCCGATTTGGTGGCTGAATGGACAGATACCCAACTGCCACCTGCCCAAATTCAGATGGAGTGCTGGACCCTGTACTTTGACAGATCCCTGATGAAGACCAGGGCAGGCGCGGGTCTACTCTTCATTTCGCCCCTCGGAGTACACATGCGCTACATGGTGCGGCTCCACTTCGCCGCCTCCAACAATGTGGCCGAATACGAGGCCCTCATCAGTGGCTTGCAAGTCGCCATCGAACTTGGGGTGCAGCGCCTCGACGTCCGAGGTGACTCGTGGCTCGTCATAGATCAAGTGATGAAGGAGTCAAACTGCCTTGACCCCAAAATGGAGGCTTACTACAAGTTGGTACAACGCCTAGAAGACAAGTTTGACGGTCTCGAACTAAATCACGTCACGCGGAAGTACAACGAGGCCGCCGACGAGCTGGCAAAGATGGCCTCGGCACAGGCCCCGGTCCCCCCGAACGTCTTCGCCAGAGACCTCCACAAACCTTCCATTAGCTACACCTCGGCAATAGAGGAGGGCCCACCTGTGGAACCCATGGCAAAGCTCGATGCCCCCTCTACTGCTGAGACCCCCTCGACCGAGCCCGAGGTCATGGAAGTCAACGCCGAGCCTCCACAGACTGATCAGGACGCGGATTGGCGAGTCCCGTTCCTCGATTGGCTTGATCGGGGGGAGCTTCCTAACGACAGAACCAAAGCGCGACGGCTTGCGCGCCGAGCCAAGACCTACGCCCTCTATAATGATGAATTGTACAGGCGAAGTCCCTTAGGTGTCCTCCAACGGTGTATCAGTGCCAAGGCGGGCCAAGCCCTGCTTTGGGACTTACACGCAGGCGCCTGCGGGCACCATGCGGCACCTCGGATGCTTGTAGGGAACGCTTTCCGCCAAGGGTTCTACTGGCCGACGGCGGTCGCCGACGCTACCAAGCTAGTATGCTCCTACGAAGGATGCCAGTACTACGCTCGACAGACACATCTCCCGGCCCTGGCCCTACAAACCATCCCCATCACATGGCCGTTCACCGTGTGGGGGCTCGACATGGTCGGGCCTCTGCAAAAGGCCCCCGAGGGCTACACCCATCTACTGGTATCAATCGATAAGTTCTCCAAATGGATCGAGGCTCGTCCGATCAATCGAATCAAATCCGAGCAGGCGGTGCTGTTCTTCACTGACATTATCCACAGGTTTGGGGTTCCCAACACCATCATCACCGACAACGGGACGCAGTTCACCGGCAAAAAGTTCCTGACATTTTGCAACGACCACCACATCCAGGTGGCCTGGTCGGCCGTAGGACACCCAAGGACCAACGGCCAAGTAGAGCGTGCCAACGGCATGATCCTACAAGGCCTCAAGCCAAGGATTCACAACCGATTGAAAAAGTTTGGCAAGAAATGGCTCGCCGAACTCCCGTCGGTCATCTGGAGCCTAAGGAACACCCCAAGCCGAGCCACGGGATTCACGCCTTTCTTCCTAGTCTATGGGGCCGAGGCCATCCTCCCCACCGACTTGGAATATGGTTCCCCGAGGCTGCAAGCCTATAACGAACAAAGTAACCGCACCACCCGAGAGGACGCCCTTGATCAACTGGAGGAAGCTCGAGACGTCACGCTACTACACTCGGCCAAATACCAGCAGAGCCTGCGATGCTATCAGGCCCGACGTGTCCGAGGCCAAGACTTGAAGGTAGGCGACCTGGTGTTGAGGCTAGCACAGAGCAACAAGGGTCGCCACAAGCTGACCCCGCTATGGGAAGGACTGTACATCATCGCCCAAGTGCTGAAGCCCGGGACCTACAAGCTGGCCAACGAGAAGGGCGAAGTCTTCACCAACGCTTGGAACATAGAACAGCTACGTCGCTTTTATCCCTAAATTTCCAAGCATTGTATATGTCGTTTCTCGAAATACAATTAAAAAGCGTTCTTTAGTTGGTCTAATCCTTCGAGTAACCCCCCGAGCCCATCGTAGGCCTCGGCAATACAGTAACACGGTAAGGGAGACTCAGTTCTGCCTCGGTAGAACCAAGCCTCCCTCGGGGGCTAGATAGGGGACCCCCTCGGTGTCCCATAGGTCCCACGCACCATTCTTCAGTTGTTTTTCGCAAAAATTCCTACGCCAAGCCCCCAGCAGGCTCTGACAAATCGGTTGTAAAAACTCCTCGGACCAAGGTCTGTTTCCTAAGCAAGAGGCCGGTAGAGTCGCAAGATGGCCTACGCCTCCGAGCTACGGCACTCCCTCACTACCTCCCGCTCAAGGGATGGCTTAGGCCCCAAGGGGGTGTTTTGCAAACGAAATCCGATCAGGAGCAACAGAGGGCAGAGGCTCGGAAACATAAGAAAAACAACTAAGAAACACAAATACTTCAAAAATAAAGGCCTCGACGGCCACAAGTGTTACGATACAAAAAATAACCCCTATTCTATTTTTACATAGCCCCCGGGGCCCAGATCAAGGCTCAGGGCCTTCAGCACCAGCAGATGGTAGGGGAGGAACCACCTCCTCTTCGAAGAGCATCGCTAGCGCCATGCCAGGGCCTTCCGCCGCCTCCATCAGCTTCGTGACCGCCGCGTCGGCCTCCTCATCATCATCAGGCAGAACATAGCCATCACTGATGGCCGGGAGGTCGACGCCAAGGTAGTGAGAGGAGATGACGGCCAACGCCAGCTTGACACCCGTGTGCAGCGCCCCTCAGAGCCGCTCACGCATCTGGCTACTCGGCGCAATCAAGCGGCTCCCAAGGGAGCTGCCTGACTGAACCCCCTCGACCTCCAAGGCCTCGCAGGCGGAAAGGGCAGCACGTTTCAGCACCTCGTGCTCCCCGATCTCGGTCTCGAGCACCGTCTGCACCGCGCTGGAAGCCTCGGTGGCCCGAATGATCTCCGCCTCTGACTCTGCACCACGGAAAATGGAATGAGGTCGAGCGAGAGAAAGAACAACCTAAGTTAGGGACGGAAGCCCACAGAACTCACCCTTGGCCTTCTGCTCCCAGTGTCGGGTCTCGGCCTGATAGGCCTCGGCCTTCTCCTTCAACCGCTGGGCCTCGACCCGAGAGGCCTCGGCCGCCCTAGAAGCTTCACTTCCTAGCTCTACGTCATACAAGGAAGTCAGGGAGCGAACATAAGGAAAAGGAAACAAAACAAGGGGACTGGAACTCACCCTCGACCGTCCCTTTCAAAACCACAGCCTCGATTTGCGAGGCCTCAACCACAGCAAGGGCCTCATTTAGAGCGCCTTTTGTCAGCTGGTGTGCACTCTCCTCTGCCCCCAGCTGCCTGGCAAGGGCCTTGCCCGAGGCTGTCGCTTCTTCGGCCCAGGACCTGAAGGCATCCCGATCGCTGACCGTGCGGGTAAGCTCCTCCTCTAGCTCCTTGACCCATGCCGCCAAAGGGGCGAGCTGCGTCTGGGCCATGGCCGCCTCGACCTTCGTGTCGGCACAGCGAAGGCGGAGGTCCTCCACCTCCGCGCTTCGCGCCGACAGAAGCTCGTTAGCGTTGGCAAGAAGGCCCTTCTGCCGCTGAAGCTGGTCCTAGATGCCCCTCTCCCGCTGGAGAAAGACCGACTTCCCGAGGGACCGGGTCTTGAGCTCCTGAGGAAGCAGAACAGAGGTCGTCGATTGCGACAAAACCGAGAAAAGAACGACATCACGCGAGAAAGGAAAACGCGAACCTAGGTGACTCCGGGCAGTTCGTCGGCTACCATGGACAAGGCCATCCACAGCGATCGTTCCGCCAGCTGGCGGTATTGCTCGAAGGTGCCCCAGCGCCTGCCCTCAGCTGCGTCCTCGAGGGCAAACAGAGGCTCCCCCTCAGGGTCGTCCCGGCTCCACCACAGTACCCGTGGGTGGTCCCACCCGCAAGGCTTGGGTCACGCCCGCACGAGGGCCGAACTTCCCTCGTCCAAGATCAGCGCTGGCTGTTCCACGGCACCGGCATCCTCGGCGTCGACCACCTCCCGCGCCCGGGAGGTATCGTTGGAAGAGATCGGATAGACCTCCGCCTCCCAGGCGCTCTCTCGCAACAATAGCGGCCCCTGAGCCAAGGGCGCCACCGAGGCCTCCGCCGCCTTCATCTCCGCCTCCTGGACGGACGGCCTCGCCGCCATTACGATGGCCTTGGTGATCTCAGGGGCTCCGGCCTCCGCAATTATGGCCTTGACGGCCTCGGGGGCTCCAGCCTCCACCATCGTGGCCTCGGAGGACGTAGAAACACCGGCCGCGGCCACTACGGTCTCGGCGGTCTTGGGCGCCCTGTCCTCCGTCGCCTCAGCCTCAGAGACCCCGGGGACCTCGGCAACCAAGGGCACGCCGGCCCCATCCGACTCGAGAGCCTCGCCCCCATGGGATGGGAGCGCTCTCTCTCTCATCGGTGTAGGGGCCGCCTCGGCAGCCCCTCCTTGGGCGGCTGGCTCTTTCAGGTCGACCCTCGCCGATGCCGCGCCGCAGTGGATGGCGGCTTGTGCCTCTGCCACCTAGTGGGTGGAGGAGCCGGGGCTCGCCTTAAGCGCCTTAAGGGGCGCCAAGGGAAGGTCATCCGCAGGCCGCTTCTGACTAAGGAAAATTAACCTATAGGGTCAGCGCAAGACCAAAAAAGCGAACGGAAGGCACTATGACCCTGCCAAAAATACACTTACTTTGAACGGGGTGGCAACCACTTCGCCACGGCAAACCTCATCCGCAACGGCGAAGGCAGCGGCAGAGGCGTCGCCTCCGCATCCATCGGCGCCAGTCGGTCCTCAGCAGACCCCGACGCCCCTTCGGTCCTCTGCGGGGGTGGTGGTGTCGCCTCCACCGCCGCCTGCTCCACCACGGCCACCGAGCCTACTGGGCTGACGGCGCGTTTGCCTAACGCCCGCGCCTCGGGCGTGTCGACCTCGGCCTCGGAGCGGGCAACCGCCGGCCCCGGGTCCACTTCTCCTCCCCCTCCCGAGGGTGCCGGGCTGCTTGCCGATGCCCCGGGTGCCACCTCCACGACGTCAGGAAGGTAGTCCAGGGGACCTCGCCCTCCCCTGCCCTCGTCATTCCTGTCCGAGGCCTCTGTCGACAACGACGTCGACGGGGATTCCTCCAATGGGAGACCATCCTTCCGTTGTTGACGGCGGTGCTTATCTAGCTCCTCGCGCGCGAGGATGTGCTTCGTGCGCTTCGCTGCCTTGGCGTCCTTTCGCCTCTTCTGCGCATCGGCGTGAGCGCGGTTGATCGCCCGCCGCCCCACGTCCTCAGGAACGGGCGGCGGAGAGGAGCGCACATCCCTCATCCCCTAAAGGAACAACAAATGCACATAAGGGAACAAGGGGTAAGGGGAGACTGAGAAGGCTCAGAGGCTATAGTGGCACATGACTTACCAGCGATAGGAACCCCCGCGATGGTCGTATCGCGAAGGGGGTCAAGTTGCCACCCTTCAACTTCGCCTCTACCATCTCCCCCACCCGACGAAGAATTTCCTCGTCGGAGAGGGCAGAGGAGGACATCCGGATGCCCTCCATGGGTTCACCTGGCCTCATCTCAAACAGCCGCCGCCGCTGAGCCATCAGCGGTAGCACCCTTCGGTGGTGGAAGGCGGCCACGACCACAGCCACGGTGAGGCCATGGCCCCGCAGCCTCGCCAGCCCCTCCAGGAGCGGCTCTAGCTTGGGCTGGTCATCCTTCGGGACGCCCCACTTCCATCTCTCCGGGCAGCTCCCCACAATCCGCCTAGTGTAAGGGGGAAGTCCTCTGTCATCGTTACAAAGGTAGAACCAGCTCGTGTACCACCATCAGTTGGAGGACGTGAGCTGGGCCAGGATGTAGAGGTGCTAGCGGTCCTGGCGCACCTGGAGAGTGCAGCCGCCGGCCCTCGTTGCCTTCCTCTTACCCGACGTACCCGTCGGCTTGGTAGTGTGCCCCGCCCGGAATAGGTGGAGCCACAACTCCCAATGGGGAGCAATCCCCAAATACCCCTCGCAGACGGCAACAAAGATAGCCGCCTGAGCGATGGAGTTGGGATTGAAGTTATGGAGCTCCACGCCATAGTAGTGCGGGAGCGCCCGCATGAACTGGTCCACCGGGACACCGAGGCCGCGCTTGTGGAAGGAGATGAAGCTCACGACATAGCCATCGCGAGGCCTTGGCTCCGGCTCGCTGTACAGAGCAATCCACTCTGGCCTGGTGGGGTCTATCACTGGGCGAAGGAGTCCACCATCGACAAGCGACTGAAGCGTCTCCTCGGTGACATCCGACGGGTCCCAGGGGTCCGCCTCGACAACAACGATGTTGCCTGCCATGGGTGCGATGGAGGAATCAGGTGTGGCGGTGAGTTTTTTCTCTCTCTCCCACGCTCTCGCTTTCTTTTCTCTCTTTCTCCCTGGGCTCGCTCTTCTCTCCTCTTCTTCCCAGCACCTGCTGCTCTAGCGACGGCTCGACGGGGGCGGTGCTAATGCAGGCAAGGTAAGACGAAGAGGGGTGAGACTCTTCGGATATTTATGCAGGGAGGAGGCGAAACGAACGGGCGATGAAATCGGGGAGGTTTTCCCCTGATCCGGCATGGTTAACCACGAGCCAATTTTGTCGGCCCACGTGCCCACGTCTCCCACATTAAATGCGAGGACAGTTACGTCCCATCCACCATGCCACGCTCGGCCACTATGGCAGCAGGCGTCGTTTCGACTCCCCATGAAACCGCCTCAAAAGGTGCGCTGCCCGTGCCGAGCCAATAGGGAAGATATTCCCTGCGGCCTATTCCTTTCGTATGAAGGAACCGGGCTCTGAACCTATTATGATCCAGGGGTTCGAAGGCTGGGCCCCAAAGGGTTTCGACAGCTGCCCTAGGATAATAGAGTCAGGGATGACCGCGGGCAAGCCCATACGGGGCCAAGGCCCAAGCAAGCGAAACGCTTGGGACGCCCAAAGTTGTGTCCGAGACCGGAGGAAAGTCTCCGAATGGGATCCCACCGTAGGGAGGCACCGAGCCACTGAGGCCCAGCGAACGGCCTCGGCACCCACTAGAGACATCCTCTGGTACTCTTGGAGTGTGTCTCTGGACCGCTAGCCGTCCCCTAGCGAATGGGGTTCGGACCTCCACTCGGACTACCCAATAACAGCTCACCGGAAGTGCCACCTCTCGTGCCCACCGAGGGTAGCGAGGCACATTCCACCCCTCCTTCCGAGCGAAAAGGAAGCATGAGGGTCTTAAAAAAAGTTAGGGGAACCCCCGACGGCCTTCTCGTTTTATGCAGAGGCTAGGGGGCTCTTCCTGCAACCTTGCCAAGACCTAGCGACCCCAGCTCGCACTCAAAGGGGCTCGGCAAAACAAACCCTCCTTCTGAGCAAAAAGGAAGCGTGAGGGTCGTATAAAAAGACAGGGGAGCTCCTGACGGCCCTCTCACCCTGTGCAGAGGCTAGGGGGCTCTTCCTGCAAATACACCGAGACCCCAACTCTCGGGCTCGCGCCCAAAAGGGGCCTCGGCAAACAAACCCTCACGCGTGAGGGGCGTATAAAAAGTCAGGGGAACTCTCGACAGCCCTCTCGCTCTGCGCAGAGGCTAGGGGCTCTTCCTGCAACCTTGCCGAGACTAGAATAGGCTCGGCAAACAAACCCTCCGTCCGAATGAAAAGGACATGTGAGGGTTGGGTGAAAAAATCAGGGGACCCCCGATCGCCCTCTTGCTCCAAGCGGAGGCTCGAGGGCTCCTCTTGCGCCCGAAGACCAAGACAAACGGTCCAAGCCCACGCTAGAGGTTTCATTACAAAACATGATAAAAGGCACCGAGCCCGTTACGGTCCAGGGGTTCGAAGGCTGGGCCTCCAAGAGGTTTCAACAGCCGCCCCAGGGCAACAGAGTCAGGGACGACTTCAGGGCGAGCCTACGAATGGCCTAGGCCCGAGCGAACAGTCGCTCGGGGCGTCCTAAGTCATGTCCGAGACCGGCAGGGAAGTATCCAAATGGGATCCCACCGTAGGGAGGCACCGAGCCACCGAGGCCCAGCGAATGGCCTCGGCACCCACTAGAGAAACCCTCTGGTACATTTGGAGTGCGTCTCTAGACCGCTAGCCGTCCCCTAGCGAACGGGGCTCGGGCCTCCACTCGGACTACCCGATAACAGCTCACCGGAAGTGTCCACGCTCGTGCCCATCGAGGGTAGCCTGGCACATTCCACCCCTCCTTCCGAGCAAAAGGAAGCGTGAGGGTCATACCCAAAGTCAGGGGGGCCCTGATGAACCTCTTGCTCCGTGCGGAGGCTAGAGGGCTTTTTCCTATAGCCTCGCCAAGACCCCCGCAACCCGAACTTGTGCTTAGGGGCTCGGCAAATGCAACAAGAACTACTCGTTCAACACGAAAATAAACAAGCTCCTAGAGGAGTAACTCCACTCCTCCAGGGCCTCGGGGGCTACACTCGGCGGGTGCGCTCACGCGCACCCACCAGAACCCCAAGATACAAAACCCAATCCCTACGGGAGCAGGTACGAACCAAGCCTAGGCAAACCCTCAGGGAGAGTGCACGCACTCCCCCGGAGGCTCGGGGGCTACTGTCGGGTACCTTAGAACAGGGTACCCCGAGCAAACAATCAAAAGGGTCGCTAAAGTCCCATCAAAATATAAAGCTAGAAGGTAAGCCATGGGCCCCTCACCCGCCACGACCGAACCCACTAGGCCCTCCTCCTCCTCGCCTCGAGCCTCGAGCAGGAGGTCTCAGCATCCTGACATGATCTCCGCCTCGCGCGAGGCTCTCCACGGAAGGCCTCGGCAGGGGGTGCATTCTCCGTATCGCGCGAGGCCTCTCACGGCATGCCTCGGCAAGGAGTCCGATCTCTGTCTCGTGCGAGGCCTCATTCTCCGTCTCGCTCGAGTCCTCATTCTCCGTCTCGCTCGAGGCCTCATTCTCCGTGTCGCTCGAGGCCGGCTCGCCCGCAGTCCGTCGCCCCCCGCCTCGACCGACCCTCCCGACAGCGCGTCATGTCTCATTAATGCTTCAACCACTCCCGCAATCTGAGCCGGACGATGGCTCAACGCCACGGAATGACTGACGGGACCCGAGGTCGCATCAGCGCCACACTGGTCGGGACAGGGCACGGCGGGGATTACCGGCCACTGTGTCCTAACGCTGTGTCCACGATCAGCGCCATACCGGCTGGGACAGGGTATGGCGGGGATTACCGGCCACTGTGTCCTAACGCTGTGCCCACGATCAGCCGCCCACTCGAGGCCTCGGCACTGTACACCAAGGTCTCGGCTATCTTGAGGTTCGCGCCTGCCGAGACCCCTCCACTGCGGTGCAGCCTCGGCACCGACCAAGTCTCGGCCTCACACACAATCCGTCCACAGTGGTTTGCACGTTCACCGCCGTACCCACTCCGAGGCAGTCTCAGGGCACCCACGACGCACAGGATCGGATGGGACGACCATGCCGCCCCAGTGCTCCAAGGATGGACCACTCCGACAACCACGCCGCCACAGGAACAGGCTACAGGGCCTGGACACGCCGCCTCTGTTCACACGACACCATATAGTTAGCTCATGTACCGTCCGTGTCCTCCCTTCAGGCTATAAAAGGAGAGGACTTGGGCCGTTTTAGGGGGCAGAGAAGAACACCTTGTAATACACACACGTAGACATCCCGGCCGCTGAAGAGCAACGTCTCAGACGGTCCATACGACACCTTGCCGAGACCTGGGACTAGTTCCCTCTCTCCCCTAGCTTGTAACCCCCTACTACGAGCACTTCGGTGCAAGGAATACAAGATCGACCTCTCAGACTGGACGTAGGGCCTCGATTGCCTGAACTAGTATAACCTTGTGTCTCTTTGCATCACCATCCGGAATTAGGAGCACGCAGAACAAATTCACTAGTCGGTTGAGGACCCCCCGGTCCGAAACACCGACAGAATCCAATCTGTAGCGCTGATCGCCCTCGTTGTAACCCTACCCCTCTGCCTATAAAAAGAGGGGTAAGGACTCTGCGATCGTCACGTCCACCACAACACCATTGCCTTATTCTAATCTACCTCGGAGCTAGGAGTAACAGCCCTTGTAACCAAGCATACAAATACAAGAAGAAGTAGCAACTGGACGTACGGCTTTTACTCGCTTCCCGAGGGGCCCGAACCAATATAAATCTCTGTGTTTCATGTGCAACCATCTGGATCAATCTACGTAATCACGTTGCTAGGCATTGCTGGAGCTAAATAAACCGACACCTAGTATATTGGGTTGGGTATTAGGAGACACTTGGGCTGAGCCTTGAGAGTCGACTCCCCGCTTTCATTTTCCCTATGACTCCTCAGGGCTTGTTCGGTTAGTTAGGAATCTGCCAAGGAATTGTTCCAGCTCATCAAACGTTATATAAATTCCCAAGGGTAGGAATTGTTATGGTTTCTATGTAACCGCTTAAGGGTCTGTTCGTTTTTCTCGAAATCATGCTATGGAAGATATCCACCTGGAACGACATGCTAATTTATATAGCAATTGAATAGCCGAAACAAATCTGGCCTGGTTCCAGAACAACCGAACGAGGTGCATAAAGCTTCGTGCCACCGCAATTTGCATCACCGAAGCCATCGATCATTTCGTTTGGCTATGGTTTATCGTAAACGATCATAAATTTCCAATCGAAACAGTATTTTTTTCTCACACAAACCGATCCGCAGTACTTCTGATTCATGAAACCTAACTGGCTAAGGGGGTGTTTAGATCCATTTTCAGTTTGAAAAATGGACACTGTAGCATTTTTATTTTTATTTGGCAAAAATTGTCCAATTATGGACTATTTAGGCTTAAAAGATTCGTCTCGTCAATTACGGGCAAACTGTGCAATTAGTTATTCTTTTTACCTATATTTAATGCTCCATGCATATGCCGCAAAATTCGATGTGACAGAAAATCTTAGGAAATTTTGGATTTTAGGTGGGATCTAAACAGGGCCTAACTGTGTACGGAGTAGAGTATTTCGGCCAGCAGCTAGACCGGGAGTCCGGGGGACCGGGGCCATAGGTGTAAGAACCAAGACAAGAGAACAATTCTGGAATGATTCCAGCGTCCGGCAGAAATCTGAGTGGCTCCAGTCCCCGTCGCCGCTGCGCCAGCGTAGCACATCACTGGGGCGCGTTGGTAACCCCGTCGACGTCCTCGCGCTTCTCGCCGTGCATAGGTTTTGTCACCTCTTATTCGCGCCGCGCCGCGCCGCGCCACGCCACGCCGATGCCAGTGCCCACACACTGACACCCACCGCCGCGTCCACCTCCCGCTCTGGCCCCCAGACCAGATCACCACGGGCATGGAAACCTCGTCGCCTTCACTGGCCTCGTCGCCGGGAGCCACGCTCTCCGCCGTGATCACCGAGGACCGCCGCCGCCGCCAGGGGGCCTTCGGACAGGGCGGTCTCCTCCCGTACCTCGTCCCGGCTTGCGGGCGTCCGGCCGGCCAGATAGGCGGCAGGCCGCTGCACTCTGAGCTCATGATAAAACTGCACCGCTGGGGCGCCACCTTCCTGCCCAAGGGCGGTGGCGCCGCCGTCGCGCGCGAACTCGAGGCGCGGCGCCGCGCGCCAAGCCCGCCGCCACGGCCTAGACAGTCGATGGAACCGGCTGCAGCGGCGGCGGCGGAGGCTGAGGTGGTGTCCCCGCGAGGAGGCCTTTGAGGGAGAGAGAGGAGCCGGCGGCGGGATCCAAAGCCATTGCCGAACCGGACATGTCCGCCGGCGAGGGCGCGGGGAGCAGCGACCGGGCGACGCCGTTCGCTACCGTCGCGGGAGGAGGTGGGGGAACCTGTCTCAGAGTTTCGCCCAAGACGACAGTGAGGTCTCCGTCACTGCAGACGGACACGAGCAACGAGTCCCCTCGGTCCCTCGCCGACTCCCCCGCATTGGCCGCAGTGGCCGACGACAAGTACGTGTGGGCGGACAAGTACCGGCCCAATGTCCTCAACGAGTTCATCTGCAACAAGACCGTCGCCGACGAGCTCTACCAGCTGGTGATCACACGACCACATTGCAAACGTTGCTTCGAGTTGGCTTGCAGTTTCGTCTCAGAGCAGCTTTTAGGATTGTGGTGAAGTTCATTTGAATTTGATACATGGACAAGTTGGTTTGTTGCATGCAGCTTGTTGCACACCAGTGCAGCCATTTCATCTTTGAAGGTCCGCCGGCGGTTGGGAAGAGCAGCATGGTACTGGCACTTATAAGGGATGCTTTTGGCCCTCATGATCCCAAGGTAACTATTACAAACTTGGCTTAAGTTACTAATCCTCATTCTAATCTAACAAGCTAAATGGCCAAACCTTGATTTTCACAATTGCTTATGTTTGGTTCATTCTGACATGACGCAGATAGAGGAACAGACAAAGAGATTTGAGCTGAAGGTATTTTATATGCAAGAACGCGGTTTCCCATTTTTTAAATCCCTTGTCACTTTCGCTAAAGTTATCAAGTTCCTTTTTTCCTTCGTTGAAGTGACAAAGTTGTTGCTATTGTTGTGAATTCATAAAATGCAACCAATTCTAGAATCATCACTGACAGGGAGAAGTTAGAAAGCACATCGATGTCAGAGTGAAGACCTCCGAGCATCATGTGGAGGTGAGCTTGGCTGATTTACATGGCTATGAGAAGTACGTCATAACTACTTTGTTGAATGAATCCATCCCATCACCAAACTCAGCTTGTGACCATACTAACTGCAGAGGTAACATGCAATATTTTGTTAATAAAGCTAGGAATTTCAAACAATTACATGCTCAGCATTGATTTGGCAGCATTTTTACATTGTGTGTTCAAGCATCAGTTGTTTACATACGTGCAGTGATTGTTATCCATGACGCTGATAAGCTCTCGTCCGATCTTCAACATTATATCGGTTGGTTTTTGGGGAGGTATGCCGGGTGCAACAAAATTATTTTCTGCGGTTCTGATGCTTCTAATCTTGAAGCCATCAAACATCTCTGTAAGGTTGTGACTCTTCAGCCACCTTCCTTTGACGAGGTACTTCACTACACAACTTGTTGATCAGTGTTATATCTACGATTTTTTTTTCACTTATTGCACTAGACTGTTTGCTGAAAGATGGTTTGCTCTTAGATAATAAAGGTTCTGGAGTACATTGCAACACAAGAGACCATTGATTTGCCTCGTGATCTTGCTAGGAGAATTACAGTTGGCGCAAGAAATAATCTCCGACAAGCAATACGCTCTTTTGAAGCTACTTGGAAGGCATAGTAAGCACCTTAAGTAGATATTTCATCTTCCATTTTGTACATAAGAAATAAAATTTTAAATTTGGATAGTAGGAATTTGGAGTTGTCATAATATTGGTTTGCATTTTTTTAGATGAAGTATAAATTCCGGCCTCTGCACCAACTCGGATGCACAGCCATTAAACTTTCAAACGTCTAAATATGTGTGCTGATATTGCCATGTGAATAAAAAAACAATTGTGTATTATAGTTTTACAATGTGACTTTACTCCCCCTTGATTTCTGAACATTGCAAGTGGTATGGCATTTTTTTCCCGTAAAATACTGATCATCCATCAATTAAGGCGTATGTATATTTTGTCATTGTTGAGATGATTACGTTTTGAAACTGTGTTTGTATGACATTCTTTTTTCCCGTAACAGTTATTGATCATTCATCAGTTAAGGTGTATGTATATTTTGTCATTGTTGAGATGATTAAGTTTGAAACTGTGTTTGCATGACATTCTTTTTTATGGAAGTTACTGATCATTCATGTCAAAGGTGCATGTATATTTTGGCCCTTGTTGAGATCATTACTTTTTTGCATAATGCTGAAATGAAGTGGCTGTTGGCGGAACTTCTGCATTTATCAATAAATCCACTTATAACCGCAGCTACCCGTTCATAGACGGTCAAGTTATTTTGACAGGATGGGAAGAGGAAATCTCTAATGTGGCCAGAAATATCATGGAGGAGCCAAGTTCAAAGCAGTAAACTATTCCTTGTGCCCTGATGTCTCATAGTTTAGCAAATGTGATTCCAGGGAAATGTTTAAACGTCTTAAGAGAAATGTTTTGTTTTGCTATGCGTACAGACTGTTTGTTATCCGGGGAAAGATCAGAAAATTGATTGAACATGATGTGTCACCTCATTTCATTTTCTCTGTAAGCTTTGCTTCATTATGAGTGTGTAATTTCTTTATTTCAGTAGCTTGTTTTTGCCAGATTGTATAACTATTCATCCTCCCTTTTTGTTATCCTTTGCCCTTGACATGTAGCACCTGGTAGCTGAACTGAAAAGGGACAAGGATGAAGACTTCCAACACAGTGTTGATGAACTGGCCTTGGACTTGAACCATGTAACCAATGTTAGCATCTGCAATGATCGTCCATTTTTTCATTTTTCAGACACCCATGTTGTGTCGACTGACACACATTGCTTTGTTTGGTTCCATCTGGCTAGTTTAAAGACTGCAAGCTTCTAAAAGGGCAGCGCAAAGGGAACAAATCACCGGAGGCAGATTTGAAAACGAAAAATATGAACATAGAAGATTTTGCCACGGAGGTTCATGACCATGGTGAAACCATCCAATGCTTCATAAAGATTGAAGGTATTAGCAATTCTTTCCATTTCTTTTTTTATCCTGAACTTCAGTCTAGTGAAGCAACTTAAACCTTGCGATCCCGGCAGAATTCACCGTGAGGTTCCTGAGCTTCTACAGATCTATAGTGGCAAAGAACTCGAATAGAGGCAGTGCTCAATGAAGAACGACTCCGCTTGGGTCTACAGATCCCCTTGTTGGGGCTCTTGTACCTTTGGTAACTAAATAAGATGCGGTGTGTCTAATGTCTTCATATATTGTAAGATTTACCTGTATATGATGATCCCGTTTGTATGCACTTATGCCATACAGTTTCACATACATATGTTACTATCATATAAAAATAAAATTGTAATATAAAAGAAGATGACCTGTGGTTTGCAGTTGCTAATGGAGAAAAACTATACTCATCGTTGAACCGTTAGTCAAATATATTGCCGTATGAATAACATTTCCCTTTTTGGCATGTCAAAAAATTTCTTTTCGTTTTGAAACGCTTTTGGATACTTTTGCTCCTTCGTCTACAGCATTTAATTAATTGTTTAGAATCAAGAATGCACCTGCATCCGTATAATGGAGTTTAAAATTAGTATTCTCCTAACTTTAGAATAGTCATGTTTATGTATGGCTATCAATCATCAGAGTCCTGGTTGGCTGGTTCGAGTGTCTCCTGTTCATAGCTCAAAACTCAGAACGCTGCGGCTTGAACAAATTACAATTCCGATTTTCTGTATTATACTAATGAAAAATATCTACATTTTCCAATCAAAATAAAATATTTACTTTCCATCAATGCATGAATTAGCATGCTTGTACATATCTGTAATTGGGTATGAACGTCTGCTTTGTTCATTCATTCAGCATATATAGAAAATTCACATACCAAAAAAAAATCACATTCACATTTCTAAATTCCTGCAACACCCCGGCCGTGAACTAGCTGTCTTCTCAAACCTAACACAACACTAAAAAAACAAAAGAAAAAAAAAGAGAAAAGGATCTAAACAAGAAGCCGGTGGCCTGGCAGGCACTCGGCGGTTAGCCAAGATGTATGTCACCGGTCAGGGCGCGATTGCACGCCACCGCTCGCCGGGGGTGATGTCGTATGGTCTGTGTCCGCCACCGCTGCCGTGCTGGCTCCCTGATCGTCTACCACGATCGCGATGCGTCCACCGTCGCCGCAGCGGGGCATGGTAGGCGGCGCGTCCAGTTCGGAGCGGCACACGGGGCACGTGGTGTGTGCGCCGAGCCACGAGTCGATGCACGCCGTGTGGAACGCGTGGCGGCAGACGGTGAGCCAGCGGACCGCGTCGCCCGCGGCGAACTCCGACAGGCAGACGGCGCATTCGGCCTGCCCCGATGCGGGCTGGTGCGTGTCCTCGAACCACCGCACCGTGGGGAACGTGGCGAGGACCGCGGGGTCCAGACCGGCCGGCTTGTGCGGCGCATGCGCGTCCGGCGTGGTGTCGGCGCTGGCGCTGGCGCCGGACGCGGCGTCCGCATCGGCGGCGGCGCGGAGGCGGCGCCGGCGGCGCAGCCAGAGGGAGAAGAAGTGGAGGAGGTCGCGCAGGAGGAAGATGGAGAGGAAGCAGAGGAGGATCACGAAGAGGATGAACACGGGCAGCAGCATAGGGAACGACTCCCGCGGCGGCGGCCGCGCCGAGGAACTCGCCGCGCCTCCGCCGTGGTGAGCGCGATGGTCGTGGGTGCCATTGCCGAGGAGGCGGCGCGCGGGCGCGGCCGTGGCCACGACCGTGTCCATGGGCGCATGGGGCGGGACGATCGGGGCCAAACCTTTTAAGCGTGTGTGTGGTTCCTGGTGCTCGCGGGCGGGCGTTGGTTGGGCGTCGTCGGTGTGCAGCAGCGGGTGGAGGAGCCGTGGGCTTTACGGTGAGGTGAAGGCGACGCCGGGACGGCACGACACCGACATGTACCGCGCGTGCACGGGCACCGCCGCATGGCCCCCGCCGGCCGGTGGAGACGTGATGCGACGTGTAGGGGAAGGGGAAGGCAAGGCGGGCGAGGTAGCCGCGCGTCGTGGCTGGTATCATATGACTTGTTTGGTGGGCGCGCGCTGCTATATTTGAGCTACGTTCTCGTTCTTTTTGGTCTCCTTTTCGCATGTCGCTGGTCGCTGACAGTTGCCGCGCCCACATCTGACAACGACGAGTAGCGAGATCAAACAGCGCAGTGTGGGCGCCATGCCGGGTTTTTTCCCCTCCAAGCTTCGTTGGCTGCATATAAATCCACCGTAATTCACATAGTTTCGGAAATTTCACCTCAATCACTTCCAAACCACGTGGATTGAGGTAGATTTATGTGCAGCCAAATAAGCTCCTATATGGCTCTATGGCAATGTCAGAGATTTGTCACGAACACAAGCATTTCCAATGGTACGGACGGACCTTTCTGCGCTGAACCGACGAGTTAGGCAAACGGCACTGCTAGCGCTTGGACTCGCGGCTGCAGTACGTTTTCTCGCGTCCACGCATGGCCCGCGCTGGCCGGATGTTGCTCGCCTGCGTCTCGCGGCCACGCAGGGACCCGCGCCGCCGAACATCGCCCGCGCCACGCGCTCGCACGAGGACCGCTCGTGCCCTCTGCTGTTTTTCACGCGCATCTCATGTGTAACACCTACTTTGAAAATATTTTGATACAACACTTGCAACGTTAATAAAAGAAAGACGAAACGCCTGAAATATATGTCTGAAACATTTGCAAAAACACTTAAAAACCATTGCAAACATACACAACATCCAAATAAAAACTTTTGCAACATATGTGTGAAAACATATGCAACATCCAAATAAACACACTTGCAACATACGTTTGAAAAACAGATGAAACATTGGAGACAGACTCTTGCAACATACGTGTACAACCATTGCAACATTTTACAACGTCTCAATCTAGTTTTGCAATGTCCCTATAAGGATGAAAATGGTCGAAGACGATATTACAATATAGAAAACAGAAGCGGTCGATTCGGGATATTTCAACATTTTAGCAATTAAATAGTACAAAAAATAGTTAAAATTGTTGTGAAACCATTTGAAAATGATAAATTTTTATGTTTGGCGAAATTCGAAAACGGTATCATAATATAAAAAACTGTATCATAATATAGAAAACGAAAACGGTCGGTTCGGAATATTTTCGTACCGTTTTCATCCTTAGTCCCTATGAAACGTTCACAACATACCAGTAAAACATCTGAAACATTTGAAATGTGAGCTTGCCACAAGCATCATATCTCAGTGCGGCCTTTTCCGCCGTCTACATCAGGGCACCACAGCCATAGGAGCAAGCGAGGCCGGAGAGCTTCTACGCCAGGGCCTGGCGCTTCTCCTTACGTTGGTGATGTCTGTAGGCATCGTCGGGCTAGGCAAGTGGCGAAGCAGGAGCAGCGGGGCAGGCGGCGGAGAAGCAGGAGCAACGCGAGACGGGCGACAGGAGCAATGAAAGGGGACGAACATGTGGTTTAATGGGCTGGTCAGCCGTGCGATGTCCAGATGGGACGGACGTACCATCATCGTTAGGGTGGACATTTGTGCCATCACAAAATGTTGTGATAAAGATATTTCTTTCTGAGGTTGTGTTTCATGTGGTTTTTTGCCCTTTTGGAAGTTATTATTGTACTCGCTTCCGCTCTCTTTGTGATGCTGAGTTTTACACAATGGCTTAGCACTAGTTTTTTTATTCGCAAAAGACGTCATAGTTCATCTAATCATCTTAACAAAAAAACAAATTTCGGTATTATAAGAACCCTGTCCAAAAAGAAAATTACAAGCAGTTCTGGAGTCTTCTCCTCCACCACAATCATTGCAACTATAGTTAATCCGTGTTGTTCCTAGCAGGGCGGTGTCATCAAAATTCAAGGCCTTATTCCAAACTCTAAAAGAGGCCCTACTGGTCATAAAAAATAAAATGATATATGCATACGTAGCAATGCGATAAATAAAAAATCATACCTATTTATTTTGTGATTGCATAATTTTTATTTGAACACAATATCATTCTCTTAGTGTTCTTTAAATTATTTAACAGAATTGAAATAAAAAGACTTGTTTTCACTTGTTGAGTAGTAATTTGTGATCCTCGCAAAAAAAAGAGTAGTAATTTATGTTTTTTATCGGATGTGAGTGTATGCACCATCCACCGTTTTGCGCAATACAATAGTTCTCCATCTACTTATAGCAACGAGTAATTATTCATTAACATACAGAAATATTTGTATCGATAAATATAAGATAATTAGTCAATTAGATAATTACCTCCCACGGGTCTTTAGGGATCAGGAATTTATCCCTTGTGACCTACACCTGGGTCGTAAAACCTTCACTCTTATCCTTCTCGTTTTGTGTTTGGAGCTATAAAATCTTCATTAACACCGCACTATCGTACCGTGAGCTATCCCCTAAGCTCATACTCTATGGTCCCTCCGTCCCACAGAGAATATCATTTTCACTTTCCGAGAAATTAAATATTTTTAACTTTATCTAATTAAATATAAAAATATTAATATTTATAATGTATAATTAGTATCATTAGATAAATCGTAAAGTATATTTTATAATAAATTTATTTAGTGATACAAATGTTGCCTCTATTTTCTATAAGTTAATTAAACTTGGCAAAGTTGGTTCATCACGCATCTCATAGTATCAACTTTTTTCTTGAGGGAGTACATATCGACATATCGTGGCATGTATGCCTGATTGCCTATGGCTTACCTTCCATCTTTGGACTTACGGCATGCGGGGAGCCGGAGACTATAGCCATCTTTTTTTAAAGTAAAGTCAATCTACTTCGGCGCTGTTTGGCTTATCCCATATTTAATTTGTTCGGCTTCTTTTTTTAGCCGGAACAGTATTTTTCTCTCACAACAATTCAGCCTAAACCATGTTTTTCAGCCAAGTTTCAGACCAGCGAACGGGGCCTTCACCCTGGGCGCTTTTTCACCGAAAACCGGATACCCAACCGAACCGGTTCGGTTTCGGTTTCCAGTTCTGTGAAGTTCGGTGTTCGGTTTCGGGTTCGGTTTCTATGCCATACCGAACCGAAGTACCGAGAAACCGAACCGAACCCTATTTTTTCCTGTTATTTATCAAAACTGATAGAGTACTATGGTTTATTATCAAGAATGAACTGCAAATTTGTATTATTTG
This sequence comes from Miscanthus floridulus, assembly GCF_019320115.1. Taxonomy (NCBI): domain Eukaryota; kingdom Viridiplantae; phylum Streptophyta; class Magnoliopsida; order Poales; family Poaceae; genus Miscanthus; species Miscanthus floridulus. Next base: position 104,760,562 of record NC_089581.1, read on the forward strand.
ATTTGAGCATTGAATTGTTAAGTTTGTAACAGTCTTGAGTCTTCAAATAATATAATGTGCTGTGCAAGTTTGTACTGTGCTATGCTGTCAGTTCTAAATCATGTCTGATGTTTTCTTGCATCGGTTCATTCGGTTTTAACCGAAAAAACGAACCGAAATTGATCGGTTTTTAGAATTTTAGCAAACTGATCGGGGTCATTTTTTGAAAACCGAAATTTTGGAAAACCGAAGAAACCGAACCGTCGGTTAAAACCGAACGCCTAGGCTGAAATCTACTATCACCTCGTCTAAGGCTGGACGAAAAATTCGAAGCTTGTTAGCTCGCTCGATTCGTGGCTGGCTCGGCTCGGAGCCGAGCCAATATTTTAACTCGTTAGCTATAACAAGCTAATTCGAGCCAGCTCACGAGCCGCTCGCGAGCTAAACGAGGCAAGCTTTCAGGAAAAAAAAAGTATCAAAACTTATATTAGTTTTTGTATTATTTCATGTCTTACACTTTACAATTGACTAGTAACTGGTCCAGACTCTATAAATTAACTAGTAACTGGTCTAAATGTATTTCTTTTATATTATTATTATTCTCAAACTTTAGATGAATGCAAATATTATATTTTTTATATTTTTTATATCTGACTCACGACCTTAACGAGCTGGCTCAAGCTTTTAACAAGGCCGAGCTGGCTTTCTAATTCATTAGGTTAACAAGCCAAACCAAGCTACCGAGCCAGAACAAACCGAGCCGAGACGAGCCAGCTCATTATCCGGCGTTAACCTCGTCCCTCGCCTCTCGAGAATCGAGTCTCGAGCCCTGCTCCCGTTCGCCCCCACCGCCGCTGTGGACGCGGACGCGAGGAGAGAGGACGAGCCGTTGCCCGCCTCTCCGCCTCCACCTATTCCTCGCCTGCCCTCTCGCCCTCTCGTCCTTGCTCCATCGCCCTCCTGTTCACGCCCGCCGCTGTTGAGGACGCGAGGAGCGACGACGCGCCGGCGCCCGCCTCTCCGCCGCCGCATCCTCCTGTCACGCGAGGAGGGTACCGCTGCCACTGCGCAGTAGCCTCTGGTAAGCTCCTCGAGTTCCGATTGTCCTGGTACGGTCTGGGTTTCCCTTTTGCTTGTTTGCCCTTGAAGCGTTTGATACAATGCGTCAAGTCAGTGCGTGCTGAGCGGCTGAATGTGCCAAATTCAGATGCTTGTTTCTGATCCAAACATTCTAACACAATGAAATGGCTTAATTTTGCTTATAGTGAAGAAACAAGTGAAGAGTTTGCGGTTGTGTTTAATTTGTACTGCATTTCTGTGTTGAGTGATATCAGAGGCATTGGTCCAGTTTTTTCTGCTACTTCTTTTCCTGGTAGATTCTCCATGTAACAAACTCTAATATGTGAGTGATATGTTAAGGGATGAGATCAAGTTTCCATACAACATAGGGCTTACTTGAATGTGTTTTAGGAATATGAGGTGATTGCCCGTACAGATTGTGTATCTTACATTACTTCCATCGATCATTTGTGGTACACACTACAGTTTAAGGCAACAACAAATCTCACAATGGCATTTGTGTCTTTTACATTAGTTCTGTCAATCATTTGTGTTATTTAATCCATGACTATATTCACTCACAATTTTTGAATCTGAGAGTGCTATTGTGCATTTTTTTTGGGTGGGGCAGGTAAACGAAACATGACTTCAATGCTAATGCTATATGCTTCAGGGCATGTGGCAGTTTCTTCACTTTGCACTTTGCGTTCGCCGGAAATAAAAATGTTTCCTTTTGTTTCCTAAATTGGATCACAATAAACAGATTGCTCTTTCTATGCCTCATGGCTTGTAACATCATTTCTTATGTAGCACTATTATCACTGTATTTGCATTAATCATTTAATTTGGAATATCATGGTAAACCGTGCATTCTTTTACTCTAGTGAGCATTCCATATTCTACAAAGTTCTTTTAATGGTGATGTTCTACAAAGTTTGTACTCCCTCCATCCCCAAAAGCTGGGTCTGCATATGTTATCTATCCTCTTTTAGCTGTCTCCTTGCACATGCTTCTAAACTCTTGTTGCTATAGATATTGAGCCACTTAAACTCAGTCTACTTGTGTTTTGACCATATATTGGAACTTTAAACTGTATATTATGAATTCCCTATAGACAATTGCTCTAATTCTGAGGCATATTATGTAAAGTGTACTTTCAGCCAAATTGGGAAATTTCCTATAAAGATAAGAATGATCTTCATGCCCCTCTTTGTATTTTTAGGGTGCTGCAAATAAGGCTTTGTGTTGGTGCTGCGTGAAGCATAAAGCTCTAATTAAAACAAGGTTCATGATCAGAGACTATTCGTTGTTGTAGGTTTTAGATGCTTTATGTCAAAAATTTTGAGGCTCCCATAGTAATGCAAGGGCATCTGCTAGTACCAAAGTAAAGCCCACACAAGAAGCACCGTGGCATTGGCAGTGGTGTTCCACTAGTCCCTTTCTCTGGTTTTCTTTTCAGTCAATCAAAAAAAAAATCCTCAGCCTGACGTGTTGTTCTTCGGTGACGGTGCCAGCGCCGGCCTCCTTGCTACCTCAGCTCTGCCGGGCTAGCCAAGAAAATCATCTGATTCTAGGTGGAGAGTCATGTTCACGAATGTGCAGCGCCAGGTCGAGCGCACCGGCCGTTCTGGGACTCCGCGAGACCAGTACCTTCAGGTCAGTCCTGTCCCTGGTTTTTTTTGGGAAAATTAGGTGAGTACCATTAAAAGATCTATGGTTTAGAAAAATACCACTCAAAGATTCACTTTTAGAAAACTAGCAATCTTTCGGTGCTAGTTTTCTAAAACTGAATCTTTCAATGATATTTTTCTAAACCAGAGATCTTTTAATGGTACTCGTCTAATTTTCCCTTTTTTTTCTCGAATGCGCAGGAGAGCTGCGTATCATTGTATTAATAGAAGAAGTCCTGTCCCTAGTCCTCCCTTTGTTTTTTTTTCATTCCCCATTGATTGGTGCTGGCGCTGGACATTCACCTTGCAAATCCGTTTCTCGCTGATTAACCTGTTCCGCTTGATTGTTTGTGTCCAGGATCTCGTGACCCAGTTCCAGAACGCCACGGATGAAGGTTGGTGTCTACCTTACGCTTGGTTCTTTTACAGGCCGCCGTGCAGCCCACACCCTACAGCCCAGTCTCTGTGTATTTCTCTAGCTTCTTGAGTGTCAGTTTAGGAAGCAGTTTCGGCAGCAATGCGCTTTAGTCTGAAAATTGTACTAGTAATTTGTGTGATTAGAGGTGATGCTTTGTTGCTCCTGGTTGATTGTTTCATTGGGATGGGATCTATTACATGGATTAGTTCAAGTGGAAAAATGTTTTAGTATTGAGTTATACTTCACTATTGGATACTATAGACAATTAGAGCAGATCTAGAGGACAAAACAAAGATATTCAGCATAAGCTAAACTGGTATAAACATCTAGAGGGAAAAATGAAAATATGCAGCACAGACTAATTCAACCACAACAAGAACATCTGGTCCGTGTGTCGGCGGTACTTGCTATATGTATGCTTTCTGGATGCTCTGATTAGATTTCAAACAGATGAGCATTGAAAAATTATCCCGTGTGGTCAATTTATAATGGAGAAGCTCATAGAGATGATGTATTCTTTATGTTGAACTCCATAAGTTCCATGCTATTATAAATTGTACACTCACTTTGTCTGTCTTGTTTCAGAATCTAAGGAAAAGATAGCTGCGAACTTGGCAAATTTTGCTTATGACCCTTTTAATTATGCCTTCATGCGCCAGGTTGATTCCACTAAACTTTTCTTTTGGAACACTTGTTGCAGATTTCCTGTAAAGACAATCTTGAATTGGCTTTATTACTTTACAACTGTTCAATAACTCTACTTTTATTTTCTCAGCTGAATGTTCTTGAGTTATTCTTGGACTGCATTACAGAGCCAAATGAAAGGCTTGTCGAGTTCGGCATTGGTGGAATATGTAACTCCTGTGTTGGTGAGCAACACAATACCTTGAATTCTATGATTTATTATTCGATGTGAATTCAATGAAGCGCTCAACACCTTCTGTATCCACCTTTCTACATGCAGATCCTGCAAATGCTTCAATCATTACTCAGTGTGGTGGAATCCCATTGGTTATACAATGCTTGTCGAACCCGGTGCGGAATACTGTAAGTATTTCTGAAGCTAATGACACTATAACATTAGTACCTCCAAATTCCGTACATGTAGTCCTCATGTGAACAATTTCCCTTTTGATGATTGCATGACAGGTGACTTATGCACTTGGGGCTTTGTATTACCTTTGCAACCCTTTGACAAAGAAGGAGATCCTGAAACCAGATGTAGTTAGGACTATAAGAGAGTATGCTTCAGCTGGAGCTGTCAGTACCAGCTTCAGCAATCTGGCTAATGCTTTCCTGGAGAAACATGTTGATCCATGATATTCTCTGAGAAATTTACATGCTGTTTTCATATTCTTGATATGAGCTAAAGAAACTAGAGCTCAGGTGGGTGGGTGGGGTGGGGTTGGGGGGGGGGGGGGGGGGGGGGGGGGGTGTTTAAAATTAAAGTCAATTTCAAGCCCATATTTGAAAACCTGCTATGCGTCCATCTGATGTTATTAGAGCATGTACCTTGTTTCTAGATTGAGAGCTACGCACAGTGTTCCGTTCGGAAGCTAATTTGTCGTAGTTCAGTTTTTCTCCAGTTATTTGTTGAATGATTTGAACGTTAGCAGATGCCTTCTTGGATTGTCATCTTGTCAATTGCTTGTGAATGAATATTCACTGAAGCTGCAGTAGCATCGTGAGACTTGTTTTCCCTTTTCAATGTCTAGCCAGCGCGGCTGGAAGACTACCTAAGATGGGACATGGTAGATTTCCTCACAATTTTACGTATCAAATCACTCTAAGCCTTATCTGTTTCAGCCAGGGTTTATCAAGCCAACAGTATTTTCCTCTCACAACAAACCAGTATCAGTCGGGCTTATTAGCCTAGAAACCAGCCAGCGAACAGGTCGTCTGTCTCAAACTACAGGTCGTTTTGACTTTTCTAGTGAAATAGCTTTTTATTATCGTATATCTAGATATACGATATGTCTAGATATATAATCTAGAACAACCAACGTCCTGTTCGTTTGGGTTTGTTTGGTTTATAAGCCGTATTTTTTCAGTCAACGAACAATATTTTTCTTTCACACAAAATCAACCAACAGTATTTTTTCAGCTTTGGTTTATCAGCTAAATAAGCCCAAACGAACAGGACGCAAAATGACCTCTAAATTGAAACGTAGGGAGTACGACAAGTCGGTAAATAAGGGCATGCTTAGTACGACCCAAGCATATGTAGCGTAGGGAGTACGACAAGTCGGTAAATAAGCGCATGCTTAAGTACAACCCACGCATATGTAGCTTGTTTACTGTAATAATTCTGGTGTGATCAGAACATTTCAAGAATTGTAGTGAGATGACAGCAGGCGGCAGTATCTTCATGTTCTACTTTGCCCAATGTAAACACTCTTTTTCAAAATGGAAGGGCTAGCGTCCGAACATCCGAATAGGATATCGCGTCCGGACGTAGCTCCTCCGCTCACATCCCGTCTCACGTCCCGCGTCCGCATCCCGTGCCCACCGCGTCAATCGCAGGACGTGGGCAGCCACCGATGTCCTGAAACACCTGATCTACTTTTAAAACATTCATATCAAACATTTACAACATACTTTGAAACAGATGAAACACTTGAAACATGCGTGTATATGCATAACGACGTATGCAACATCTAGATAAAACACTTACAACATAAGTATGAAACATATAAAACACTTCAAACATATGCTTGAAACATGCGGGTATAGTAATAGCAACATATGCAACATCCAGATAGAACACTTGAAACATACGTCTGAAAACATCTGAAACACTAGAAAAATAATCTCGCAACATGCTTATACTGTAATTGCAACATATGCAACATCCCATATTCTACTTTTACAACATCCAGATGAAACACTTAAAACATAAGTCTAAAACGCCTGAAACACAGCGCCACCGGCGACCACTGTGAAAGGTCATAATGGCTAGAGAGGGGGGGATAGCCTATAAAAATTTCTACAACAATATTACGCAAAGCGGTTAGACAAATATGAGGCGAAGCGAATGTTGCGCTAGCCTACTAAGAATGTAAGCCACCTACCACAATTCTAGTTGGTATTGTCTATAAACACTCAAATGATATGTCACTACACTAAATTGGTGAGCTCTCAAAGACTAACTAAAGAGCCTCACTAACCACTAGACATGACTCTTGCTCGCCCTCAAAAGTAGCTACACTAAAGGGCCAAGCTACACTAAGAAATGTAAATACGCGGGAAGGATGGAGTGTTATACCGCCATGTAGAGGAATAAGCCAATCACTAAAGGAGCCAATCAATTACAAGAATGAATACCAATAAAGACCAATCACATCGGAATCAAATGATGACACAATGATTTTTTACTGAGGTTCACTTGCTTGCCGGCAAGCTAGTCCTTATTGTGGTGATTCACTCACTTGGAGGTTCACGCGCTAATTGGTATCACACGCCAAACCCTCAATAGGGTGCCGCACAACCAACACAAGATGAGGATCACACAAGCCACGCGCAATCCACTAGAGTTGCCTTTCGTGATCTCCCATGGGGAAGGCACAAGAACCCCTCACAATGTCGACGATTGGAGCTGGCAACAATCACCAATAGCCGCTCAACGATCCACCAATCACCGGGCTATCTAGGTGTCGACAAATACCAAGAGTAACAAGAGCTTCACCAGCCCAAATCACCCAACTAGTGCCACAAGATGCTAGAACACTAAGCAATACACTAGAGGCCCTCCAATCTCACTCAAGATGATGAAATCAAGTGTGTAAGTGAGTGGAGTGGTGTGCTCAGCTCTCAAAGGGTGTATGTAGATGTTAGAAGTACCAAGAGGGTCACCAAGGCTAGCCACTAGCTCTATTTATAAGCCCACAAGCAAATAGAGCCATTACCCCTTTGAGTCAACTTCTACAGGGTCACCGGACATGTCGGTATGGCACCGGACATGGGGTGGCGGCGTCCCTCCAACAGTCATCCAATGGCTAGTCACTAGCCGTTGGGGCACCAGACAGGCGGCGGTGGTACCGCCCCTATGGTGGCAGTGACCACCCAGCCACTGCCCGAGAAACCCCCTTCCCTAGATAAAAATGGTGGTGCACCGCCATTAGGGCGGCGATGCATGTGGCGGTGCCCAGCAGCCCTTCCCTTGCTCTCTGGATAAAAGAGGCGGTTCCATCGCCCCACCAACGGTGGTGCACCACCCTCTCCATGGTGGTGAACACCGGACGCACTGGTGCCTGCGCCTCCACTGTTGCTCTTAGCCAGAGTCCAGGTGGGCACCGCCCTAGGGGTGGCGGTGCAACGGACAAGGGGTGGCGGTGCCCCAGTGGCAGCACCCCAAGCTGAGTTTCACCTCTGTTTCTTCACCTTTCTCACCACCTTTTCTAAATGTGCTAACACTCCAAGTGTTTCACCATCATGTGCAAGTGTGTTAGCATTTTCACAACCATTTTTCAAAGGTTAAACACTTCTCACTGATTGTGCACTAGGCCTAAAATGCATATGCATGTTTTCCAACACCTAGTGGCACTAGATGATTGAGTTGTCCGATAACAGCTCCTCTCTTAATAGTACGACCATCTATCCTAAATGTGATCACACTCGCTAAGTGCCTCGATCACCAAACCAAAAAACTCTTATTAAGTTTTACCTTTGCCTTGAGCTTTTTGTTTTTCTCTTTCTTCTTTTCTAAGTCCAAGCACTTGATCATCATGGTCACCACACCATCATCATGATCTTCACCATTGCTCTATCACTTAGAATAGTGCTACCTATCTCATGATCACTTTGATAAACTGTGGCAGAACCACCCGGAATAGCGTACTTACGGTGGCGCTCGTCTTCCACCAGACACTAAGCACCCCGAAAGCCGCTACCGCGAGCGGTATCCGTCGGACACACCCCGAGGGAGAGCCCGAAAGATCCACATTTTTCCCCAAGGATCCAATAATGAAAACGAGTTACAACACAGGTCCATCTCATACATTAGAGTTTCTGAAAAGTACATTATTACAATACCAAATACAGAGTTTGGAATAATAAACAGCGGAATATTAAAAAGGTAACATCTAGCGATAAGATAACGAGGATTTCGTCTGAGCCCACCAGAAGAATCCTCCACACAAGGTACTCCTCAAGCAACACCTGCAACAGGGGCAAATAAACCCTGAGTACACAATGTACTCGCAAGACTTATCCGATAGTGGGAATACTTTCCCGACTCCAAGGAATATGCTAGGCTTTATGGTTGCTGGTTTTTCTCTTAGCCAAAAGCAGTACTAATAGTGAGTCCTTATTGATATGTTATTATTATCAGCCGTATTAAGTTTTTATCTAGTCAATCTATATAAGCACCTGTGCTACTTTCAAGCAAGAGTTGAGCAATCGATACTGTTTCTTCTCCTTTTCCACTTCCAGTTCTTACTACGGTGCTAAACCGCAGACAAGCCGTACCGGATAACCCGGCGATTCGCGAATCAATGTGCCCAGCTGGGTGCCCCGAAGACACACGCCTCGCTTGTACCCAAGGCACAAGCAGGACTAACCCACCACTCTCCTGTCCCGGGTGTCCAGGTCCCCGTCCAAACTTGGACTCCAAGCCCCCGCCTCTGAATCCCGGACTCAGTGCGGCGCAAGGACCTCCACCACCTCCTCTTCCCATCAGTCGGTCCGGAAAGAGCCGGATTCGCGATAAGAGAGCAGCAAGTCTTCCCTGCGCCCATACCCAAGTATGTGCTCGGGACAATAATCTGTGACTTGCCTAGAGTCATATGCAACGACCGGTCCTTAATCGACACAGACAGGGAAAAAGTGTAACCGGGCGATGCCCTGTTGGCCGCAGGACACAACCCCTCACACCCACCAGTACCCAAATCCACATCCCTGTCCGGTCACCATTTTCCTTTCCATTATTTCATCATGATATCATAGTGTAATCACCTATTTGCGAGTAACGTCAGGTTACTCACGCTACCGACATCCTGAGCATAGCAACTACTCGACCTGTACTAGTAGGACTCATGGTGGATATATCTATGCATGTAGTTTCATAAAATGCCTGTAACGTAAATGCATATCATATAAATATATTCAGTGACCATTTAAAAATAGGGGTTATGCACCGGGGCTTGCCTTGGGCAGGTGCCGAGTCAGCAAAGTCAGTACCAACAGGCTCCTGGTCTCCTTCCGATGTGAAAAGCTCCTCCTCGTACTCCTCGATCACCTCGTCATACTCCGGATCACCGACGGGTACGAAGTCTACCTGTTCGTGATCTACATGAAATGACGATGCAATGATTACAATATGGCAACAGAAATTCTCAATGCAAAAGTACCTCTATTACATTACTAAGTAAGGTCTACCCACTAAAGTCTAAGTTACATACCAGTACTACTAACAAGTATGAACGTGTCCTACATTCTTACGATGACCACGGATATTCATATCCCTAATGCCAGTTTACGATAAAGCAAGGATACTAACTACGTCATTAAACGACTCGTTCGACGATTACCATTTTTACAGCAAGGATATAAATGCCTAAGGAACCTACGGTAACGATTTCAAAGCTAAAGCTATCGTCGGTTTACCACAACAAATCTTGCAATTAAAGATCGATATACCGCTAAGCCCTCTACTTCAAGCTTATGGGCCAACCATCCTAACCACTAATGGGGAACCAACTGTACTAACAGGTAGTCGATATTTTTGTGAACCTAACAAACTTTGTTTCGCTATTTTTGGACAATCATGCAATTTACTACTAATTATTGAAGTTCAATTCATAACCTAAATAGATAAACAATTTCTAATACAATGAAATGGAGAAAACGAAACCTCCCTGACCGGCCCACGACGCGCGGCCCGACCCAACTCGCCATCCCGCCCGCGCGCGACAGCAGCCAGGCGCGCGGCCCACGCGGAGGCGCGGCCCAGATGGCCAACGGCCCGCGAAGGGGAAAGCCTGCGCGCGCGGTAAATAAGCAAGAACACCCCCGACGAACTCGGCATTTGCAACGGGCTTTCCGGTACTATTTCGCTAGTCTACCGCTTTACACCAGCACCCTCCCACTTCATCTTCTTCACCACGAGGAGGTCCCTGGCCATCCAGAGCACGCACCGGCGCGACGGCGCGGCACTGGACGCCTACGTCGGCCACCCCGGCCCTCTCCATGCTAAAATAAAGGGCCGATGCTCACCTACGTGCGAACGCAAACCACCGGGCGAAGACACAGGCGCCGAGACGTCGCAGCGTGCACGGACCACGGCGGGAGGCAGCCTGCAAGGGCGGCGATGCCGTTCCGGTGAACAACAGCACGGCCGGGACAAAACAAGGAATGGACGAGTACCAGCGACTCACCACGGAACTGGAAGACGTGAAGAAGTGATCGGAGGTGGCTCAGGCCAAGCCGGCCACGTGCGCGCGATGAGTGCAGCAGAGCACGGCAATGGCACGGCCGCGCCACGGGATGCACTACGGCGGTAGGGTTTAGGATAGGGCGAGCATGGTGACAACCGACGAAAGGGGGGGCTAGTGGTGCGAGGAATTTGACCGAGCTGCTTTGGTGGTGAAGAAAGCCGGCGGCGCAGCGCTTCGGGTCTTAATGGCCCGAGAGCTCGGTCCTTCGAAATTGGCACACAGGACAGAGCTACAGGCTGATACGAGGGGCGGGAAAGGTTACCGGCTGCCCAACGGAGCTGCGGGCAAGACCAATTGAAACGTGGTGCAACCGCAGCGGTCAATTGGAAAGAAACGCGACGGCGGCAAGGGGACAGCGGAGACAGAGGAACGCACGGCTCAGCATGGCTCGTCTACGGGCGTCAACGCAAGGTACAGCCGTGCTTGGCCAAGGGGAACCCCAGGGCGTGCTCCCGACAGCCGTCCGCACGGTCGCAGCAGCAAACGACGAGCCCCGGCATGGCACGTCTGCGGCCGGCGCCAGGCCAGGACACGGTGGACGCGACGCCGAGGCGACAGCGCAGTGGCAGTTTTCAAAACGCGCAAACGGCCAAGGGTCAACCGAGCGGTGCCGAGCGCAGCCGCTAGCGACGCGGACGCGGGACCCCACCCGACCACGGCCACAGCGGGGGCAGGGCAAGGCAGGCAGAGCACGGGTGGCGGACCGAGCGCGACGCGTCGGTAGGCGAGGCGAGCAGCAGCGAGGCAGAGCGCACAGGCGGGCAGCAGCGAGGCAGATGGTCAGGACACGCGGGGCATGCGCGCGAACGGCGCCGCGAGCTCAGCCGAGCGCGGCAGTGGCTCAGGCCCGCGCGGCACAACGCGCTGGCAAGCCGACCGGGTGGTGACCGTGCCCAGAGCCGAGACAGGGGACGTGCACGACTTTTAAAGCAGCTAGAAAATGAGTACGCCATGTCCCAAACGCTAAACTAATTGCTCGATGCACAAGCCGGTTCATCAAACTACCGATCGCAGTCATTACATCGCGCTACTTCTTAAGCCAATCGTTCCACAGAGTTTGCCAAACATGGCATCGTCGGCCGTTTCCGAAACATATGAAAACGACGTTGAAACAACCGATCCCGCGTCGGAATCCAAACCCAGCCTACTCGAGGTACTAGCCAGCTAACCTTGTCCGACCACCTAGTTTTATCGCCGTTAGCTACACGTTCTTTTAGCCCTTTTAGATCCCGGAGCACTGCGATTACCAGTAATACATGAAACGTACCCACGGACTCATGTTCCGTACGAACGTTTCTAGTGCCGAACATCGAGTTACACCTCATGTCAAACACACATGCACAAAAATCCAGATGCTTACGAAACGTTTCAGCAAAACATTACAATGTAACACCAGGGTGTTACAAATCTACCCCCCTAAAACAAAATCTCGACCCGAGATTTCCTGTGCCTAGTGTGAGAAAGAGGTCGGGAGTACATTTTGCGCAAACTAACTATCCGACCCAGAGAGGAGATGGGGGTAATGCTTTGTTAAGTAGTTCTCTTGCTCCTAGGTGGCTTCGTCCTCTGAATGGTTTTGCCATTGTACCTTGTAAAACTTTATCACCCTGTTCCTAGTTACTCTCTCCTTCTCATCCAAGATTTTTATAGGGTGTTCCACGTAAGACAGATCAGGTTGGAGCGGAAGTCCTTCTATTTCCACAGATTCTTCCGGGACTCGTAGGCATTTCTTCAGTTGTGAGACATGAAATACATTGTGAACTGCCGAGAGAACTTCAGGGAGTTGGAGACGATAAGCAACGGGACCACACTGCTGCAACACCTTGTATGGACCCACATACCGAGGGGCTAACTTGCCATGGACACCAAACCGATGTACCCCTCTCATAGGAGATACCTTGAGATACACAAAATCTCCAGCTGCAAATTCCAAAGGTCTTCTTCGCTTGTCTGCGTAAGCCTTCTGTCGACTTTGAGCTGACTTCAAGTGTTCACGAATTATATTTACTTTCTCTCGAGCCTCCTTTATGAAATCGGGCCTAAAGTACCCACGGTCTCCTACTTCAACCCAATTTAGTGGGGTTCGACACTTCTGTCCATATAAAGCTTCAAAGGGTGCCATACGGATACTTTCCTGATAGCTGTTGTTATAAGAAAATTCGGCCAGCTTCAAGCACTGATCCCACTTCTCAGGAAAAGAGATTGTACAAGCCCGCAGCATGTCCTCGAGCACCTGGTTCACCCTCTCCGTTTGGCCGTCTGTCTGTGGGTGGTATGCCGAGCTCCTGAGAAGGCGAGTTCCCAAACACTCCTGGAGTTTCTCCCAGAAACGAGAGACGAAAACTGACCCTCTATCAGAGATGATGGTGAGAGGAACTCCATGTAGGGTCACAATACGATCAAAGTATAACTCCGCACACTTCTTTGCATTGTATCTAGCGTCCACCGGAAGGAAGTGGGCAGACTTGGTGAGACGGTCCACGATGACCCAAATAGAATCAAAACCAGAGGAGGTGCGGGGTAAACCCACAATGAAATCCAGGGAAATATCCTCCCATTTCCAAACAGGAATGGGCAAGGGCTGCAGATATCCAGGAGTACGCATATGATCTGCCTTGATTCTACCACAAGTGTCACACTCTGCAACAAACTGGGTGATATCTTGCTTCATATAAGACCACCAGTACAGTTGACGTAGATCATGGTACATTTTGTTGCTACCAGGGTGGATAGACAGCTTGGAATGATGGCCTTCTTGCAAAATCTTCCTTTTCAGCTCTTCATTGGATGGAACTACTAGTCTATCCTTGTATCTCACGACTCCCTGCTCATCAATGCTAAAATGAGGTCCACGCCCTTCTGCTAGTAACTTCTTGATGTGAGGAATCTCCTCGGGGTCTTCCTTCTGCTCCCGAATAATTTGCTCCAGCAATTCTGAGGTCAAGGCAATCTGAGCCAGCACCTCAGTGTGGTGGAGTGACAAGGGTATTTCCTCAACCTGATGCGACTTACGACTCAAAGCATCAGCCACCACATTGGCTTTTCCTGGATGATAGTGGACTTCTAAATCATAATCCTTAATCAACTCTAACCACCTCCTTTGTCTCATGTTCAACTCAGACTGAGTGAAAATATACTTAAGGCTCTTGTGGTCCGTGAAGATATGCACTTTGTTGCCTAACAAGTAATGCCTCCAAATCTTCAGAGAGTGAACTACAGCAGCTAGCTCTAAATCGTGGGTAGGGTAGTTCACCTCGTGCTTCTTCAGTTGGCGAGAAGCATAAGCTATCACACGCCCTTCTTGCATAAGTACACACCCCAATCCCGTCTTCGAGGCATCACAGTAAACATCAAAGGGCCTCTCGATATCAGGTTGAGCCAACACAGGAGCAGTGGTCAGAAAAGTCTTCAGGGACTGAAAAGCTTCTTCACAAGCTGGACTCCAAACAAACTTAGCTTCTTTCTGGAGCAGCTTAGTCATGGGCTGGGCTATCTTGGAGAAATCAGGGATGAAACGTCGATAGTATCCAGCTAGCCCAAGGAACTGACGGATCTGGTGCACAGACCTAGGAGACTTCCAATCTAACACATCTTGCACCTTGCTGGGATCTACAGAAACGCCCTCAGGTGTCAACACATGTCCCAAAAACTGCACTCGATCTAGCCAAAACTCGCACTTGCTGAATTTAGCATACAGCTGGTGCTCTCTAAGTCGAGTCAGGACTATCCGGAGGTGACAGGTATGCTCTTCCTCATTCTTGGAGTAGATCAAAATGTCATCAATGAACACTACCACAAACTTATCCAACTCCGGCATGAAGACTGAGTTCATTAGGTACATGAAGAAAGCCGGGGCATTGGTGAGGCCGAAAGACATTACTAGGTACTCATACAACCCATACCTAGTGGAGAAAGCTGTCCTTGGTATATCTTGTGGCCTGATCTTGATCTGATGGTAGCCCGATCGGAGATCTATCTTCGAGAACACCATGGCACCAGCTAACTGATCAAACAAAGTATCTATGCGGGGCAAGGGATACTTGTTCTTAACTGTTACCGCATTGAGAGGGCGGTAATCCACACACATCCGCAGTGTACCATCCTTCTTCTTCACGAAAATCGCTGGGCAACCCCATGGTGAAGAACTTGGACGGATGAAACCCTTGTCCATCAACTCCTCCAGTTGCTTCTTCATTTCTGCTAGTTCTCTTGGGGCCATGCGGTACGGACGCCTAGAGATAGGAGCAGTACCAGGCTCAAGCTCAATGGAGAATTCTACCTCACGGTCCGGCGGCAGTCCAGGAAGATCTTCAGGGAAAACATCTGGGAACTCACATACTATTGGAATGGAGGTAAGATCAGGAACGGCTTCAGCATGGGCAGCAACAGGTAAGACCGGTTCCGAGGGTATGATGAGAGACATCCTATCCTCAGAAGACGGAAGCCGTAACTCTACACTTCTTCTCTTCATATCCAGTACTACCCCATACACCCGCAACCAGTTCATCCCAAGAATAACATCAATGCCTTGCCCAGGCATTATCATGAACTGTAGACGGTAAGTGTGGGTGGCTAATACCAAACTTACGGTATCCGTACGGGTGTTGATGAACATCTGAGAACCCGCAGTACGGATCTTATAGGCATACGGTATAGCCACAAGTGATAAATTGTGCCGCTCTACAAACCCCATGCTCATAAAGGAATGCGATGCACCAGAATCAAACAACACCAAAGCTGGATGGGATTCGATGGTAAACATACCAGCCATAACTGTCTCCTGATGCACAACCTGCTGAGCATCCGTGAAGTGCACCTGACCGGATCTGCTGGGCACCTTCCTCTTGATGAAAGTCCTCTTAACCAGCCTAGAATTTGCAGACGGCTGAGACGGCTGAGCTATCTGCTGCTGAGGACACTCCCTGGCATAGTGGCCCTCCTTGCCACACTTGAAACAAGCGCCAGGCTTGTTCCCGAATCCCTGACGAGGTGGGACCTGCTGTCCCTGAGTCTGCTGGGGCTGCACCTGCTGCTGAGGTGCCTTGTACTGGGTAGCGGAAGTCTGTGAGGTCTGCTGGGGTGACCGGAACGGAGGCCCGCCGGATGGTTGATAGGACCCCCGCCTCACAATTTGCACCTTCTGAGTATGAGGGTGGCTGGAGGATCCAGCTGCCACCCTCCTCCGCTTCCAATCCGCCTGAGATGCCCGCTGAAAACCCTCAAGAGCAATGGCGGCGTTCATCAGAGCCCCAAAGGTCTGATAGTTCCCCAGGTACAGTTTCTCCTGTAGAGCAGGAGTGAGACCACGAAAGAAACGATCCTTCTTCTTGTCATCCGTGTCCACCTGACTACCAGCATACTGAGCCAAGTGGTTGAATTGATTCACATACTCCATTACCGTCCTGCTTCCCTGACGCAACTCCATGAACTCGGTCACCTTCTGATGGATAACGCCAGCAGGTATGAAGAACTCGCGGAAGGCGGCGGAGAACTCCTGCCACGTTGCCGGGTGATCCGGCAGCTCCGCGGCCAGGAAAGTCTCCCACCAGGCACCTGCGGACCCCAAAAGCTGCTGGGACGCAAAGTGCACCTTCTGCTCGTTGGCCACTCCGAGCAGCCGAAACTTCTGCTCCAGCGTGCGAAGCCAGTGCTCCGCCTCCAACGGATCATCCGACGGCGTGAATGTGGGCGGGTGAGTCTTGAGGAAGTCCTGATAAGAGGACTGCCCCTCAGGACGGCGAGCACCACCCCCATTCCCACCGTTGCCTCCGGGGCCTCCACGGGCGAGACCCGCGACGGCCTGTGCCATAATCTCCAAGGCACGAGCAGTTTCCTGTCGAGCAGCAGCTGACTCACGACGAGCAGCCAACAACTCCACCATGACCTCCGCGGCGGACAGCGGCGGAGGCGGTGGTGGCGGTGGGAAAGGATGAGGAACCAAAGGTGGAACCTCCCGAGCTCCCTCGTTGTCACGCTCAAAAGCCCGAGCACTATCACCATGGCCCTCGTTGGCCGCTCCCGAACTGGTGCTCCCACGTCCGGACCTCAGATTCATCTGTAAGAGAGACGAACCTTCCATTAGGACACCCTTCTGATTATCCGATTAGAATCTAGGGATTAAAGAGATGACAGCACATTTTATTAAAGTATTCATCAAGTTAGTCCTACCCATTTACTACTTTCATTATGCGTGAAGGGGAATTCCTAGTGCAAGTAAGATGCTATTATATGATGCATGCTTCGACCTATACGTTCACTCAAGCCGGAATATAGCGGCGTTCGTAACCTGTTCGGCACATCGCACACTCACTTTCCGTATACTAAGCGATTTCTTACGCGACGTAAGTCAGTGTACCTGCAGAAAGCTGATTAGATAAAACCAGTGCCGCTATCCTAGATACACCATATAGCTAGGGCTTATACTTATACAACTTAACTTAATCGCATCCTACTTTTCGCAAAACTTTTGTTGGTCAAACTTTTAGTTTTGTAAAAGAGTGAGGAACTCATGACCATTATTGGCTCTGGTACCAACTGTGGCAGAACCACCCGGAATAGCGTACTTACGGTGGCGCTCGTCTTCCACCAGACACTAAGCACCCCGAAAGCCGCTACCGCGAGCGGTATCCGTCGGACACACCCCGAGGGAGAGCCCGAAAGATCCACATTTTTCCCCAAGGATCCAATAATGAAAACGAGTTACAACACAGGTCCATCTCATACATTAGAGTTTCTGAAAAGTACATTATTACAATACCAAATACAGAGTTTGGAATAATAAACAGCGGAATATTAAAAAGGTAACATCTAGCGATAAGATAACGAGGATTTCGTCTGAGCCCACCAGAAGAATCCTCCACACAAGGTACTCCTCAAGCAACACCTGCAACAGGGGCAAATAAACCCTGAGTACACAATGTACTCGCAAGACTTATCCGATAGTGGGAATACTTTCCCGACTCCAAGGAATATGCTAGGCTTTATGGTTGCTGGTTTTTCTCTTAGCCAAAAGCAGTACTAATAGTGAGTCCTTATTGATATGTTATTATTATCAGCCGTATTAAGTTTTTATCTAGTCAATCTATATAAGCACCTGTGCTACTTTCAAGCAAGAGTTGAGCAATCGATACTGTTTCTTCTCCTTTTCCACTTCCAGTTCTTACTACGGTGCTAAACCGCAGACAAGCCGTACCGGATAACCCAGCGATTCGCGAATCAATGTGCCCAGCTGGGTGCCCCGAAGACACACGCCTCGCTTGTACCCAAGGCACAAGCAGGACTAACCCACCACTCTCCTGTCCCGGGTGTCCAGGTCCCCGTCCAAACTTGGACTCCAAGCCCCCGCCTCTGAATCCCGGACTCAGTGCGGCGCAAGGACCTCCACCACCTCCTCTTCCCATCAGTCGGTCCGGAAAGAGCCGGATTCGCGATAAGAGAGCAGCAAGTCTTCCCTGCGCCCATACCCAAGTATGTGCTCGGGACAATAATCTGTGACTTGCCTAGAGTCATATGCAACGACCGGTCCTTAATCGACACAGACAGGGAAAAAGTGTAACCGGGCGATGCCCTGTTGGCCGCAGGACACAACCCCTCACACCCACCAGTACCCAAATCCACATCCCTGTCCGGTCACCATTTTCCTTTCCATTATTTCATCATGATATCATAGTGTAATCACCTATTTGCGAGTAACGTCAGGTTACTCACGCTACCGACATCCTGAGCATAGCAACTACTCGACCTGTACTAGTAGGACTCATGGTGGATATATCTATGCATGTAGTTTCATAAAATGCCTGTAACGTAAATGCATATCATATAAATATATTCAGTGACCATTTAAAAATAGGGGTTATGCACCGGGGCTTGCCTTGGGCAGGTGCCGAGTCAGCAAAGTCAGTACCAACAGGCTCCTGGTCTCCTTCCGATGTGAAAAGCTCCTCCTCGTACTCCTCGATCACCTCGTCATACTCCGGATCACCGACGGGTACGAAGTCTACCTGTTCGTGATCTACATGAAATGACGATGCAATGATTACAATATGGCAACAGAAATTCTCAATGCAAAAGTACCTCTATTACATTACTAAGTAAGGTCTACCCACTAAAGTCTAAGTTACATACCAGTACTACTAACAAGTATGAACGTGTCCTACATTCTTACGATGACCACGGATATTCATATCCCTAATGCCAGTTTACGATAAAGCAAGGATACTAACTACGTCATTAAACGACTCGTTCGACGATTACCATTTTTACAGCAAGGATATAAATGCCTAAGGAACCTACGGTAACGATTTCAAAGCTAAAGCTATCGTCGGTTTACCACAACAAATCTTGCAATTAAAGATCGATATACCGCTAAGCCCTCTACTTCAAGCTTATGGGCCAACCATCCTAACCACTAATGGGGAACCAACTGTACTAACAGGTAGTCGATATTTTTGTGAACCTAACAAACTTTGTTTCGCTATTTTTGGACAATCATGCAATTTACTACTAATTATTGAAGTTCAATTCATAACCTAAATAGATAAACAATTTCTAATACAATGAAATGGAGAAAACGAAACCTCCCTGACCGGCCCACGACGCGCGGCCCGACCCAACTCGCCATCCCGCCCGCGCGCGACAGCAGCCAGGCGCGCGGCCCACGCGGAGGCGCGGCCCAGATGGCCAACGGCCCGCGAAGGGGAAAGCCTGCGCGCGCGGTAAATAAGCAAGAACACCCCCGACGAACTCGGCATTTGCAACGGGCTTTCCGGTACTATTTCGCTAGTCTACCGCTTTACACCAGCACCCTCCCACTTCATCTTCTTCACCACGAGGAGGTCCCTGGCCATCCAGAGCACGCACCGGCGCGACGGCGCGGCACTGGACGCCTACGTCGGCCACCCCGGCCCTCTCCATGCTAAAATAAAGGGCCGATGCTCACCTACGTGCGAACGCAAACCACCGGGCGAAGACACAGGCGCCGAGACGTCGCAGCGTGCACGAACCACGGCGGGAGGCAGCCTGCAAGGGCGGCGATGCCGTTCCGGTGAACAACAGCACGGCCGGGACAAAACAAGGAATGGACGAGTACCAGCGACTCACCACGGAACTGGAAGACGTGAAGAAGTGATCGGAGGTGGCTCAGGCCAAGCCGGCCACGTGCGCGCGATGAGTGCAGCAGAGCACGGCAATGGCACGGCCGCGCCACGGGATGCACTACGGCGGTAGGGTTTAGGATAGGGCGAGCATGGTGACAACCGACGAAAGGGGGGGCTAGTGGTGCGAGGAATTTGACCGAGCTGCTTTGGTGGTGAAGAAAGCCGGCGGCGCAGCGCTTCGGGTCTTAATGGCCCGAGAGCTCGGTCCTTCGAAATTGGCACACAGGACAGAGCTACAGGCTGATACGAGGGGCGGGAAAGGTTACCGGCTGCCCAACGGAGCTGCGGGCAAGACCAATTGAAACGTGGTGCAACCGCAGCGGTCAATTGGAAAGAAACGCGACGGCGGCAAGGGGACAGCGGAGACAGAGGAACGCACGGCTCGGCATGGCTCGTCTACGGGCGTCAACGCAAGGTACAGCCGTGCTTGGCCAAGGGGAACCCCAGGGCGTGCTCCCGACAGCCGTCCGCACGGTCGCAGCAGCAAACGACGAGCCCCGGCATGGCACGTCTGCGGCCGGCGCCAGGCCAGGACACGGTGGACGCGACGCCGAGGCGACAGCGCAGTGGCAGTTTTCAAAACGCGCAAACGGCCAAGGGTCAACCGAGCGGTGCCGAGCGCAGCCGCTAGCGACGCGGACGCGGGACCCCACCCGACCACGGCCACAGCGGGGGCAGGGCAAGGCAGGCAGAGCACGGGTGGCGGACCGAGCGCGACGCGTCGGTAGGCGAGGCGAGCAGCAGCGAGGCAGAGCGCACAGGCGGGCAGCAGCGAGGCAGATGGTCAGGACACGCGGGGCATGCGCGCGAACGGCGCCGCGAGCTCAGCCGAGCGCGGCAGTGGCTCAGGCCCGCGCGGCACAACGCGCTGGCAAGCCGACCGGGTGGTGACCGTGCCCAGAGCCGAGACAGGGGACGTGCACGACTTTTAAAGCAGCTAGAAAATGAGTACGCCATGTCCCAAACGCTAAACTAATTGCTCGATGCACAAGCCGGTTCATCAAACTACCGATCGCAGTCATTACATCGCGCTACTTCTTAAGCCAATCGTTCCACAGAGTTTGCCAAACATGGCATCGTCGGCCGTTTCTGAAACATATGAAAACGACGTTGAAACAACCGATCCCGCGTCGGAATCCAAACCCAGCCTACTCGAGGTACTAGCCAGCTAACCTTGTCCGACCACCTAGTTTTATCGCCGTTAGCTACACGTTCTTTTAGCCCTTTTAGATCCCGGAGCACTGCGATTACCAGTAATACATGAAACGTACCCACGGACTCATGTTCCGTACGAACGTTTCTAGTGCCGAACATCGAGTTACACCTCATGTCAAACACACATGCACAAAAATCCAGATGCTTACGAAACGTTTCAGCAAAACATTACAATGTAACACCAGGGTGTTACATAAACTAGGTTAGCACTTAGTGTTTCATCAATTCACCAAAACCAAACTAGAACTTTCAATCTCCCCCTTTTTGGTAATTGATGACATCCCTTTCACAAAGATATAAATTGAAATTTAATTTAATTCATGTTGCTTGCCCAAGCATATTTACCATGTGCAAAAGGATATGGACAAGTTTCATGAACCCCAAATGGTAGCATTAGCTCTCCCTACATATGTGCTAAGAGTTTGGATTGAAAGCTTGCACATTTGCATGGAATTGAGTTGTGGGAGAGTAATGTCTACCAAATGATGCTAAGGTATAAGAGATGGACCTTTAAAATATGATACCAATCGAAGTGCACCAATATACCATCCTTAGCACCATTAGTAACTAGACATGCACACAAAAACTAGAATACCCCGTGAGATCAATATTAGAAGCAAGGGTCTAGTTTTCATAATATAAACACAAGTCTAAGTTACTCAACCTATGCATGCTAGTTTTTTATTTCAAACCTACAACTAGCATACACCACATAAGCATAAAATTTTAAATTTAAAACTTGTGCCATGCAAGCAAACATATGAAATGCACATCTAAATGCACCAATCAAGTTTATGAGCTTGCTCTCCCTACTTGTGTGCTCAAAATTTTAATTGATCCCCTTACTTTCTCATATTTCTTCCCCTATGTCAGTTTCCCTCCTTTGTCATTTAACCTTATCTTTGTGCAATTTCTCCACCTTTGTCATCAATGACCACAAAGGTTTAATTTTAGATAGGTTAAGATTATCAATGTCAATCAAGGAGGTGAGGATCATTTTACCAAAATTAGTCCAATCTAGAACACTTGCCAAAGATATTTAACTCGGTTTGATCCAAGGACAAGCTTCTTCACATCTCCAAATAAGGGTTATCTTGTACCATGTTGAGTTAAACACTTGTAGCTCATTTTCTAGATCAAACACTAGGTTCACAAGCCCACAAACATGTCATATGCTACCACTAGATTAAGTCAAGCATCGAAGTAATAGTGGTACCATACAAGCATCAAATTCATTTAATTTTCATAAATGAGCCTAAAAGATATGAGGAATGACTAGATGCACTAAACAAGTCCTTAGCAAAGGATGTATGCATGCCAATCAACTTTTACCTTGGATTGCTCGAAGAAGAGGCATGTCATATAAGTGGAGGTGCATCAACACATATTTGAGAAATCCAATATGTTCAACTCATTCCTTAGCTTGCAAAACCTTTTCTCATCCAATGGCTTGATGAATATATCAGCAAGTTGATCTTTGGTGCCCACACTCTCAATACAAATGTCCCCTTTTTGTTGGTGATCTCTAATGAAATGATGGCGAACATCAATATGCTTTATTCTTTCATGTTGAACCAGATTGTTGGTGAGCTTGATTGCACTCTCATTGTCACTAAGCAATGGAACTTTCTTGAACTTGATTCTAAAGTCATTCAAGGTGGCCTTCATCCAAAGTATTTGTGCACAATAACTATCGGCGGATATATATTCAGCTTCGGCGGTTGATAATGCAACACTATTTTGCTTCTTTGATGACCATGAAACATGTGATCTTCCCAATAATTGACATGTGCCTGAGGTGCTCTTCCTTTCAATCTTGCACCCGCATAATCCAAGTCGGAGTAACCAACTAGCTCAAACTTTGATCCTTTGGATACCACAAACCAACATTTTGTGTATGCTTCAAGTACCTCAATATTCTCTTTGTAGCATTCAAATGACTTTTTCTTGGTGAGGCTTGAAATCTTGCACATATGCACACACTAAACATGGCATTCGGCCTTAATGCGGTCACATAGAGTAGGCTTCCAATCATAGACCGATGCAACTTTTGATCCACCATGTTGCCACTTGCATCACTATCCAAATTGACATTTGTTCCCATTGGTGTACTTATGGCTTTGCTCTCATTCATGCCAAACTTCTTGATCATGTCTTTGATGTACTTGCCTTGACTTACAAATGTACAATTCTTCAATTGCTTGATTTGAAGTCCAAGGAAATAACTCAACTCTCCAATCATGGACATCTCAAATTCATTGGCCATCATCTTGCCAAACTCTTCACAAAAGTCTTGATTGGTGGATCCAAATATGATGTCATCAATATAGATTTGCAACACAAACAAGTCATTTCCAATCTTCTTGGTGAAAAGAGTGGCGTCAACCTTGCCCATTATGTACCCTTTAGAGAGGAGAAAGTCCCTCAACCTCTCATACCATGCTCTAGGTGCTTGTTTCAATCCATACAATGTCTTCTTCAACTTGTACACAAGGTTGAGCTTCTTGTCATTTTTAAAATTGGGAGGTTGCTCAATGTATACTTCTTCATTGATGTAGCCATTGAGAAATGCACTCTTGACATCCATTTGATAGAGCTTGATGTTGTGGGCACAAGCATATGCTAGCAAGATTCTAGTTGCTTCCAATCTAGCAACCGGAGCATATATTTCTCCAAAGTCAAGACCTTCCACTTGAGTGTATTCTTGTGCTACTAATCTTGCTTTGTTCCTTACTATTATCTCATCTTGATCTTACTTGTTTCTATAGATCCATTTGGTTCCAATCATATTGTGTCCCTTTGGTCTTTCCACTAATTCCCATACTTGATTTCTTGTGAAGTTGTTCAATTCTTTATGCATAGCATTCACCCAATCAACATCTTTCAATGCTTCATCTATCTTCTTTGGTTTAATGGATGACATAAATGAAAAGTGTTCACAAAATGATGCTAATCTTGATCTTATTTGTACACCTCTAGAAATATCTCCAATTATAGTATCCAATGGATGATCTCTTGCAATATTGGTTGGTTGGAGTATTAGAATATTGCTTGCACTTGCTTGATCATTTGGTTGAGATGATGTACTAGCCACTTGATCTTGCACATTGTCATGAGAGCCACTTGTACTTGCTTGATTAGTGTCATCTTGCACATTTGAGTTAGAGAGCACTTGCACTTGATCATCTTCATCATCATTCACTTGTCTAGGCCTCAATTCACCAACATCCATGTTCTTCATGGTATTTGAAAGTTGAATTCCTCTAACATCTTCTAAGTTCTCATTTTCATCTTGGGAACCCTTAGTTTCATCAAATTTAACATCATGCACCTCTTCAAGAGTATCACTTGCCAAATTCCAAACTCTATATGCTTTGCTTGTAGTAGAGTATCCAAGTAGGAATCCTTCATCACACTTCTTCTCAAACTTGCTTAATCTAGTGTCTTTCTTGAAGATATAGTATTTGCAACCAAAGACCCAAAAATATGCAATGTTTGGCTTTCTACCATTCAAGAGCTCATATGGTGTTTTCTCTTTCAAGGGGTGGCAATAGAGGCGGTTGCTACAATAGCAAGCCGTGTTGATAGCTTCGGCCCAAAAGGATTGACTCACATTATACTCACTCAACATTGATCTTGTCATGTCAATCAAGGTTCTATTTTTCCTCTCAACAAGGGCATTTGATTGTAGAGTGTACTTGGTCGAGAATTGATGTCTAATTCCAAAATCATCACACAACTCATCAATTCTTGTGTTCTTAAACTCACTACCATTGTCACTTCTAACTCTTTTGATGGTTGTTTCAAACTCATTGTGTATGCCCTTGACAAATGATTTGAATATTGCAAACACATCACTCTTGTCCACTAGAAAGAATATCCAAGTGTATCTTGTATAGTCATCCACTATCACAAAGCCATATTTGTTTCCACCGATGCTAGTGTATTGTGTTGGCCCAAATAAATCCATGTACAATAACTCAAATGCCTTGCTAGTGCTTATTATGCTTTTCTTAGTATGGGTGTTTCCAACTTGTTTGTCGGCTTGACAAGAGCTACAAAGCTTATCCTTCTCAAACACAACATCTTTCAAGCCTCTAACCAAGTCATAAATAACCAATCTATTTAATTATTTCATTCCAACATGACCAAACCTTCTATACCATAACCAACCCATACTAGACTTAGTGAACACGCATGTAGATAATTGAGCTTCACGAACATTGAAATCAACCAAGTATAGATTCTCATATCTAAAGCCTTTAAAGATCAAGTTAGAGCCATTTACACTTATGATCTCTACATCATCTACCATAAATATGCATTTGAATCCAAGATCGCATAATTAAGCCATGGATAGCAAATTAAAGTTCAAGCTCTCAACTAGCAACACATTTGAAATACTCATGTCATTGGATATTGCAATCTTACCAAGCCCTTTGACCTTGCCGTTGCCATTATCACCAAATGTGATACTATCATAACCATCATTGCCATTGGTATTAATTGAGTTGAACATTCTTACATCACTGATCAAGTGTTGAATGCACCCACTATCAAGAACCCAATGCCTTCCTCCGGCTTTGTAATTGACCTATAAAAGAATATCAATTCTCTTTAGGTACCCAAACTTGCTTGGACCCTTGAAGGTTAGTTACTAAGCTCTTTGGCACTCAAATGACTTTCTTCTTTGAGCCTATCCATGGTGCACCAATGAACTTAGTCTTCACACCATTAGTACCCTTAGTAAGCACATAGAAAGAATCAATCTTAATTGAGGATACATTGGCTTGAAACTTCTTTTTCATGCACTTTTGCTCTATATGACAACTTGCTTGCAACTAGTGAAAAACCGACCATTATTCTTCATAAAACTAGTCTTATGAGGAGCAAAGGCCGCCTTGTCTTTCTTGGAGGTATAGCTCAATCCCTCTTTGTAGAGAGAAGCTCTTTGGCTATCCAAGCACATAAGCAAGCGGTCCTCACCACCATAGGCCTTAGCCAAGGTGTGATTGAGCTCTTTTACCTCATTCTTGAGTGTCTCATTCTCAACCATTAGTAAGGCATCACAAGTGAAACCA
This sequence comes from Miscanthus floridulus, assembly GCF_019320115.1. Lineage (NCBI taxonomy): Eukaryota > Viridiplantae > Streptophyta > Magnoliopsida > Poales > Poaceae > Miscanthus > Miscanthus floridulus. The sequence continues at coordinate 104,786,572 of NC_089581.1, forward strand.
TCACTACTAGATGAGCTAGAAGTGGATGTGCTATAAGAAAGGTTAGTAGGAGCAACAATGATAGGCTTATAGAATGATTCATCAATTATATCACAAGTTAAGCCTTTGTCATATGTTATAACATGCTCCTTCTCATTTTGCTCATTAAGTAGAGAGGAATGAGCATTTTCAAGCTTCTTGTGAGTCTTGCCAAGCTTCTTATGGGCTTCCTCTAGCCTCTCATGAGATGCATTGAGCTCATCAAAGGCTTGCTTAAGGGTTTTTAGTTCCTTTCTCAAGTCTTTGCATTCTCTTCTCTTAATGTCAAAATGTTCTTTAACATCTTCTAACATGTCAATTAGTTCATTTTTAGTGGGTTCATCATCGTTGTCACTTTCACTCTCATTATCATGTTCCTCATCACATCCATCATCACAAGTTTGTATCTTAGTGGCCTTAGCCATGAAGCATGATGGAGTGTCAAAGAGAGAAGGCTTCTCATTTATGGCAATGCTTGCAAGAGCCTTCTTCTTGGTGGTCTTGTCATCATCACTTTCATCATCATCACTTGAGGAAGCATCACTATCCCAAGTGACCACATATGAACCACCCTTCTTCTTCTTGAAGGTCATCTTGTCCTTCTTTCTTTTCCTTCTTTTCCTTCTTCTTGCTCTTCTTATCATCGTCATCATTGTCGCTATTGTATGGGCATTGAGCAACAAGATGATCCTTGCTTCCACACTTGAAAAGTCCTAATGGCTAGAGGGGGGGTGAATAGCCTATAGAAATTTCTACAACAACACTACGCAAAGCGGTTAGACAAACATGAGGCGAAGCGAATGTTGTCCTAGCCTACTAAGAATGTAAGCCGCCTACCACAATTCTAGTTGGTATTGTCTATAAGCACTCAAAGACTATGTCACTACACTAAATTAGTGAACTCTCAAAGACTAACTAAAGAGCCTCACTAACCACTAGACACAACTCTTGCTTGCCCTCAAAACTAGCTACACTAATGGGCCAAGCTACACTAAGATAAATGCGCGGGAAAGATGGAGTGTTATACCGCCGTGTAGAGGAATGAGCCAATCACTAAAGGAGCCAATCAATCACAAGAATGAATACCAATCTCCTCAGAATCAAATAATGACACAATTTTTTTACCGAGGTTCACTTGCTTACCGGCAAGCAAGTCCTCGTTGTGGTGATTCACTCACTTGGAGGTTCACGCGCTAATTAGCATCACACGCCAAACCCTCAATAGGGTGCCGCACAACCAACATAAGATGAGGATCACATAAGCCACGTGCAATCCACTAGAGTTACCTTTCGTGATCTCCCATGGGGAAGGCACAAGAAACCCTCATAATGTCGATGTTCAGAGCCGACAACAATCACTAATAGCCGCTCAATGATCCACCAATCATCGGGCCATCGAGGTATCGGCAAACACCAAAAGTAACAAGAACTACACCAGCCCAAATCACCCAACTAGTGCCACAAGATGCTATAACACTAAGCAATACACTAGAGGCTCTCCAATCTCACTCAAGATGATGAAATCAAGTGTGCAAGTGAGTGGAGTGGTGTGCTCAGCTCTCAAAGGGTGTATGCAACGGTTAGAAGTGCCAGGAGGGTTGCCAAGGCCAACCACTAGCTCTATTTATAAGCCCACAAACAAATTAAGCAGTTACCCCTTTGAGTCAGCTTCTATGGGGTCACCGGACATGTCGGTGTGGCACCGGACATGGGGTGGCAGTGCCCCTCCAATGGTCATCACTAGCTGTTGGGGCACCGGACAGATGGCGGTGGCACCACTACTAGGGTGGCAGTGGCACCGCCCCTAGGGTGGCGGTGAGCACCCAGCCGCTGCCCGAGAAACCCCCTTCTCTAGATAAAATGGCGGTGCACCGCCATCAGGACGATGGTGCCTACGATGATGCCTTACAGCCCTCCCCTTGCTCTCTGGATAAAAGAGGCAGTGCCACCGCCCCACCAACGATGATGACCAGGCGGTGCACCACCCTCTCCATGGTGGTGAACATCGGACGCACTGATGCCCACGCCTCCACTGCTGTTCATGGCCAGAGTCCAGGTGGGCACTGCCGTATGGGTGGCGATGCCACCGGACAGGGTGGCGGTGCCCCATAGGTCAACCCGTTGGTCTTGGCCTCCTAGCCGACCACCGCCACAGGGGTGGCGGTGCCCTAGTGGCAGTACCCCAAGCTGAGTTTCGCCTCTGTTTCTTCACCTTTCTCACCACCTTTGCAAATGTGCTAACACTTCAAGTGTTTCACCATCATGTGCAAGTGTGTTAGCATTTTCACAACCATTTTTCAAAGGTTAAACACTTCTCATCGATTGTGCACTAGGCCTAAAATGCATATTCATGTTTTCAACACCTAGTGGTACTAGATGATCGAGTTGTCCGATAACAGCTCCTCTCTTAATAGTACGACCATCTATCATAAATGTGATCACACTCGCTAAGTGCCTCGATTACCAAACCAAAAAACTCATATTAAGTTTCACCTTTGCCTTGAGCTTTTTGTTTTTCTCTTTCTTCTTTTTTAAGTCCAAGTACTTGATCATCATGGTCACCACACCATCATCATGATCTTCACTATTGCTCCATTACTTGGAATAGTGCTACCTATCTCATGAACACTTTAATAAACTAGGTTAATACTTAAGGTTTCATCAATTCACCAAAACTAAACTAGAGCTTTCACACTGCCTACCTAGTGGGGTTACTGCAGTAGCCAATAAACTCGGGTCAGGGGGACATCCCCAGGCACAGGCGTAGGCCTCCTCTCCCTACCACGGTGTCTTCGCCCAGCCGCGGTGCATGCCATGGCTACGACAACGTGAGGTGGATAGGGGCGCGACGTGGGGTGTAGAGGAGCGCGGGATGGGGGCCGGGTGCGGCGCACCCACGCCAGAGAAGGCGAGCAACACAGTGTATGTGCCAGTGGTGGTAGCATGCGTCGTTGGGGGAAGGAAATGGCGTTGTCTTTTCGAGAAACCACGATACACTTAAAGGTAGAGCAGAACAGGCCCGTTGGGCCCGATGGCTGCGCAGGCCTGAGAACGGGCCGTACGGACGGATATGCCTGGACGGACGCTCTTACCGGAGAATTTCTGTTTTAAAAAAGAAGGAAGGAAAACATTTTTTTAGCTAAGGCAAAAACTTTTTGAACAACGGCATTCTGCAAATCACTATACAATGGTTTATTCGTTCGCAGCTCCGTTCCATTCCACTGGCGGTAGCATAGATTTGACGGCCCATGAGCCGACATGGTCTAAAAGCCCATATAGCATCAGGATTCCAGGAGGCCTCGCAATTCCTTAACCGAAAAGCCCACGGGGCCGTGGACGCTCCGTCACCGCATTCGTCACCACTTCTGCCGCCTCCCCGCCGCCGCCTCCTTCCCCTGCGATTACAAAACCCTAGGACAATTCTCCTCCAATTCCTCTAATCCCTCGTCGCTGGGTAGTTTCCTGCGCCTCCATCCCGATCCCCTGTTGATTAAATCGTAATCAGGATGCTGCCCGGATCGGCGCCGGCGGCCGGCGGCACCGGTATGTTCGTGCCGGCGGCGACGGCGGGCACGGTGCTCTGCTGCATGTGCGGCGTGTCCATGCAGCCCAATCCGGCCAACATGTGCGCGCGCTGCCTGCGCGCGCGCGTCGACATCACCGAGGGCGTCCCGCGCCACGCCGCCGTGGTCTACTGCCCCGACTGCTCCTCCTACCTCCAGCCGCCGCGGTCCTGGCTCCGCGCCACGCCCGAGTCGCCCGAGCTCATGCAGATCCTGCTCCGCCGAATCAACCGCCCGCTCGCGCGGCTCCGCGTCTCCCTCTCCGGCGCCGAGTTCGTCTTCTCCGAGCCGCACTCCAAGCGCCTCCGCCTCAAGCTCCGCCTCCGCCGCGAGGTGCTCCACGGCATCGTCCTCGAGCAGACGCATCCCGTCGAGTTCGTCGTCCACGACCGACTCTGCGATTCCTGCTCCCGCGCGCAGGCCAACCCCGACCAGTGGGTCGCCGTCGTCCAGCTCCGCCAGCACGTGCCCCACCGCCGCACCTTCCTCTACCTCGAGCAGCTCCTCCTCAAGCACGGTCAAGCTTCCCTCGCGATCCGAGTCGCGGCGGCCCCCGGCGGCCTCGACTTCTTCTTCGGCTCACGCTCCCATGCCGCCCGCCTGGTCGACTTCCTCGCCACCGTCGCTCCTATCCGAACTTCTACAGCGAAGCAGCTAGTCTCGCACGACACCAAGAGCAGCGTCTACAACTACAAGTACACCTTTTCGGTCGAGATCTGCCCCATCTGCCGCGAGGACCTCATCGCGCTCAGCCCCCAGGCGTCCCGGGACATGGGTGGCCTTGGCCCGCTCGTGCTCTGTGTCAAGGTCACAAATGCCATTGCTCTTCTTGATCCCCTCACGTTGCGAGTGCACCACCTGGAGGAGAAAAAATACAGGGTGTATAATTTCAAGGCAGCTCTCACCAGCAAGCAGCTCGTGGAGTACATTGTGCTCGACATCGAACAAGAATCGCCTGAAATTTCCATTGATGGGTCTCGTTACCAATTGGCTTATGCGCAGGTTGCCCGGGTGTCAGATTTCGGGAAAAATGACACCATCTTTACTGTGAGGACGCATCTTGGGCACCTGCTGAACCCTGGGGATCATGCCCTTGGGTATGATCTCTATGGTGCCAACCTGAATGATGATGACATGGACACGGCTATGACCCGGTACAGCTTACCTGAGGTGGTTCTTGTCAAGAAGAGCTATGAGAAGAGGCCTCGCACACGGAGATGGAAGCTTAAGAGGTTGCCGGTGGAGGAAGATGCTGCTAACAAGGCCAAGGGTGAGGAAGAGAAGAGGCTAGATGAGTATGAGGCTTTCCTCAGGGATTTGGAGCTGGACCCCGAGATGAGGTTCAAGATGGATCTGTACAAGAATGAGGACTATAGGTCTGAGATGGCATCAACAGTTGGTGATGATATCCCTACGGTGCCAATTGAGGAGTTGATTGAGGACTTGACCCTTGGTGATGATGAGGAGGAGGATGGGGAAGAAGCTGTGGAAGGCAACACTCATGCTGGAATGGTGGAATGAGCAATACTGTCTACTATTTGTTTCTGCATTGCTGACTGAGATGGGTTGGCCTGCCTGCCCTTCAGGTCATAGGTCTGAGATGCGCCTGTCAGTTATCATATATGTTATTTTTCGTCGTTATTACTGCTATAAGTTAGAATTTTGGTGGTACTGCTTAAGTTTTGAACTCTGCTGTTTGTTGGAATCAACTTTATTTCAACCCTTATACTGTGTGTTGGAGGTGTTACAACCATGCCCAGCTTTACATTAAATATTTATTAAAAAAAACTTTACATTAAAATGATTTTCTATGCAGCGGGTGATCTGTTGTTTCCTTGTCAACTTGTTGCCCATCACAGCACTTCATAAGTTCTAACTTTTCAATTTTGTAATTTCTGTTGATGATGCTGTCACCCTGTCTTTACCTGAGCACAGCGACTGTCTTTATTCTTGAACAGTACTCATATGTTGTTTGTTACTCTTTTACTCGTTGATCATTCTGATAGCGGGGCAGGAGAAGGTCTGAACTGGCTTATTACAATTACCATATATGTCCCTTCTCTTTGTGGCCCTGATTGAGTTTTCCTAATAAACGCTTCCATGATATGCTGCACAAATGGAGAAAAATTACGGTCATAATAAGTTGGTCTGATTTAGTTTCTGTGTTTTAGTATAAAATGAGAGCTATAGGGAGAAGCATGGCTACAAAAGGCTCAATGCGTTGTTTGGCCTCTAGTTTCAATTTATTTTGGTTATAAACAGTTTATAAGCTATGTTTTAACTGGGATCGCCCGCACTGTATTGGTGGTGGGATGTTAACAACCATGCTTTTGTCAGTTTCTCTATTGGTACTTAAATTTTCAGTTTCAAAGTTTCTTGTGATAGGCATGATGATTGTTTTCATTCAAGTAATTCTATCAATTAATATGTTCTTCTAATTCATTGGTCATTCTCTAGTTGATCAAATTTAAGTGGCGTGTACTAATTAAGCTGTATTTATTTTCAGAACATCAATTAGCTGTTTGGTAGTACCCGTTTCCCCAACTTCTCAGTATTTTGTACCTCCCAAAATAGCCGTATATATATCAAGTACGGGCACCCAAACTAGTTTCTCCGTACCTGGTCGAACTAGGTTCTACATACCTGGTCATTCCACTGATCATTCTGGTCGTTCCTTTCGTCTTTTTATTTTATTTTTTTGAACATAAAACTTCATTACTCATCAGACGGCGCCAACCCATTGGCGACCAGGACCTGGATACAAGAGGGCATAACATCCCTAACCGAGGTCGGGCCAGAAACCATACCAGCCCCTAAACTAGCAAGACCATGCGCTACAGAATTACAAAGTCGATGATCACGAGAGACCGTACTTGATACAAAATTAGAAACTAAAAGATCTTTAAGCTCCCAGATCAAGCCACACGCTGAGCTACGGTCCAGGGACAAAGAAGTAGCTGCTTGTAGCCCTGCTATTGCATCCGTCGCCAGGATCAGTCTCTGAACGCCCAACTCAGCTGTTCGTTGTAACGCCTGGAGACAAGCTATAATCTCCGCATGCAGCGGCTCAAGGACAGTCTCCAATTTGCCATAACCAGAACTTATCTCTTCCATCTTCATCTCGCAACACAAAACCCCAGCCCCCGGAACACGACTCTGGACTGAAGGCTCCATCGCAATTGGCTTTGATGAACCTAGCAGGTGGACGCTTCCATACCTCTCTCTGCCGTGGCATAACTATCACCGGAGTCGACTGATTCAGAGAGGAACATTCATCAGCATACGAACGGATCAGCTGTGCCAAATGCAGATAGCTTCTAGGCGTCTCGCCTTCTCTAACTGCATATCTTTCAGACCACCATAGCTGCACTATGACTTGTCTATGAACATCACCCTTTCGTCTTGGTACTGGCCAAAAACCCAAAATCCTTTGATATTGCACCAACCGCATCTCCTACAGCTCCTTTATCTTACCCAGGTTAGTTAGATATCGGCTGAATTCGACTAAGAACCTCGTCACCTTCTCCGTTTTGCTGAGGCCTCTATCCCCGCAATTGTCGGTCCTCCATTTTGCTGAGGACTCAATCCCACAATTGTCGGTCGGATGAGGAGGTGAGGCGGAATCGCTCGCCATCCTGGGCACCAAGGCCCTTTCCCCGCTTGTTTTCAGCGGACTTCCCCCCACGCTGCCCGGTTCCGCAGCAGGAGTTGCGCTGAATCTCAGCCGCCTCCTAATCTGAATCCGGCGTTCGTGAAACCAGGAAACACCAATTAAGCAACCGAGGAACTCTGGTCGCTTGTTGGTTTCAGCCAGGGCTTATCAGTCAGTCAATAACGTTTTTCTCTCACAACAACCAGCGAACAGGTCGTCTGACGCCAAGAGAGTAGACGGGGTCGCTAGTCAGCTGGTGTTGATGATCGGAGCCGGGCCTGGGTCTTTTCCTGGGCGACAACTGTCTCTGGGCCAAGCTCCTCCCAGACGGGTGCTAATGTTGGAACGTGCGTGGTGCGGTTTGGGATGAAAATAGAATGTCTGGAAATCTGAATTATCCGAGTCTGTATGTGTCAAAATTTATATTATGGATATTTGTATTCATATACGTTTTTAATGTGGATACTAAATAAATGTATCCGGATTCGTTTTTCAGTATTTTTCTGTATCCGTATTCACCAAAAACAAGGTACACTAAATCAATTTCATAAAAATTTCTCTCCATGATGAGTAGTGACTATTTATATAATTTTAATATTACTAATAATGAATTAAAACTATTTATTAATGATACACACAGATAAAACAAATTTTAGTGTTTTCTAATTTAGTTAAAACCTAATATATTTATTGTTGTAAATTATTTTAAAACTTTATTTTTTACTGATGTAAATTATTTTGTACAATTTATATAATTTATAATTTTATGATAAATATTATATAAATATTGATTAATTAATTGATATATTTAGTTATCAAATATTTATTGATAACAATAATTTTTTATGAACTATTTTTGTCTATCTTATATACCCACATACTTAATCTCTATTTGTGTAATGTAATTACAACGACATTGGTAAAGCAAAATGGCTACTTGTTATCTACCATTCTTATTTAAATTTGTTCACTTGACCTACCATTTTCTAAAATATTATCCTTTATAATTTATTTTACTTCGATATATTATTACACGTGTACTTTGATTTTATTTCACTGTGGTTATCAATGAACTCAGTAGTAAAATTCTATATATGTATGTTGAATTTAAATATATGCACTTTGAGCTAATTGAGTAAATAACATCCGTTTTGCATTTATATTCGCAAATATTCGTATCCATATTTGAATCTGAATTAAAATATGGTAAAAGGTGATATCTAATGCGATTCCATGCGAATCCGAAAAAATTTCATCCCTGGTGCGGTGCTGCCGCCGTGACATTTGCCGGGCTTCTCCCCTCGTTGGTTCGTTCTCCTGTGCAGCCACACGCACGCGTGGCATGGTGCCGCCGCGTCGTCGTCGCATTGGTCGGGCCTGCCTTGTACGCATTTCGCGCACGGGCGACGTTGACATATGGGTCCTGACGTCAGCGATGATAACCTGTGAGTATATTTTTTTCGTGCGGATTCCAAAACATAGTACGTAAATAATTTATTTTTCTTATCACCTCGACGAGCCCTTTATGCAAGTGAACTTCATTTCAGTATTCCAGATGTTTTTGCGATGGTGAATATTTCAATTACTATTTGAGTGTCCGTTTTGTCTAGCTGCGCGTCTGGGCGTCCAGATAAAAGCACATGTCCGAACGCTGGCAACGTGCCCGTCGCTCAGCCTAGCGCGTGCTCGCCTGTGTGGCTTCTCGCGACGCACTCACCCATGCACACTCGTGGTCGAACAGCTAGCGGAGCGCACCTTCCTCGGCTGTAAGCTAAACCCGTCTACAGCCAAAATGGATCGGTAGCAAAAGGGCGACGCTCCAGCGCCCCTACCTCTGTGACGGGTCCCACATCGGGTGGCTATCTCCCACGCACTCCCTCTTGTTGCCCCTACTCACAGACGCGCATAGGAGCATAGCATGCTCGCCCTGCTGCTCGTCATGCCCTGCTCGCCCTGCTGTTGCTCGCCCGCGCCATGCTGCTCGCCTGCGTTTGCTCCTCCTGCTACGCCCCTACGCTCGCCCACCCCATGGGGACCACCTGCGCCCAAGGGGATCGCCTGCGCCTCATAAAACATTTGCAACAAGAAGGATTTGCTGCAACATACATCTAAAACAGATGAAACATTTAGAACATATACTTACAACATATGTGTGTAGCCATTGTAACATATGCAACATTCAAATAAAACACCTATAACATATATCTGAAAACAACTGAAACATTTAAAATACACACTTGCAACACGCTTCTGAAACACTTAAAAACACCTAAAATCACTTTAAAAACTTTGCAAGCATATGCAACGTCCAGATAAAACACATGCAACATATGTGTGATACATATGCAACATCTAAATAAACACACTTACAATATACGTCTGAAAACACATATCAAACATTGGTAACAGACCTTTTCAACATACGTGTACAACCATTGCAACATCTGCAACATCCCGATCTATTTTTACAACATCGATATAAAACTCTTGCAACATACCTCTGAAACACTCGAAACACACGTTTGCAACATGCTCTTTCAGCGTAAATATCTTCTTGCTGCTTTGCAAATGGAGGCTCGTCGGCGTGTGGAGGTCACCGTGTGGTCGCTGGTGACGCGAAGCTCGCTGACAGCGCGGAGCTAGTGAAAGGATGAAGATGCCCAAGAGGGAGGGGTGAATTGGGCCAATTCTAAAATTCTTTGCAATAATTAAACCCTACACTTAGCCCACTTCACTCCTTGTGCCTAGAATATGATCCTAATGATCTACCGCACAAAAGTTTAGCACCCTAAGTTCCAATCCTACTCTAGCATGGTAATTCTAAGAATGTAAAGACAAGAATTAAATTGATTAAAAGTAAATACTCAAAGTAAATAGAGAAGAAGGAACGCGATGATGTTTTGCCGAGGTATTGGAGAGTCGCCACTCCCCACTAGTCCTCGTTGGAGCACCCGCTCAAGGGTGTAGCTCCCCCTTGATCCGCGCAAGGATCAAGTGCTCTCTATGGGTTGATTCTTTGACACTCCGTCACGGTGAATCACCCACAACCACTCACAACTTGAGTTGGGTCATCCACAAACTCTGTCGGATGATCACCAAACTTTCAATCACCACCAAGCCATCTAGGTGATGGCGATCACCAAGAGTAACAAGCAAGAACTCTCACTTGACCACAACAAGCCTAATGAGAAGGGTGGATGCACACTTGCTACTCTCCTTACACTAATGAGGTCTTAATATTAGATTCTCAAATCTCAATTACCTCACTAGGCTCTTGCCCTCCAAAGCACTCTCAAGGGTGTTTCTCAGCTGATCAAATGGGCAAGAGACCACATATGGATGAATAGAGGAAGTATTTATACCCCCTCATTCAAAATGAATCGTTAGAAGGTTGCGTCAGCGTTCTGCGGGGTGACCAGACGCTCTGGTCAGTTCTCCCACCATAGAGCCATTAAGTTATGACCGAACTCTGACCTACGTCCGGTCAGCACTGACCGGACGCGTCTGGTCATGAAAACTGCTCTCTAGACCCTTACCGATGTTGACCGGACGCTGGAGCCCAGAGTCCAGTCACTTCACAGTTCTGCGTTCGGTCAGTAACCGGAACCTGACCAGTGTCCGATCAGCACTGACCGGACGTGTCTGATCAGGATTCTCTCTCTCTGGAACCTTACTGATGTTTATCGGACTCTGGCACCCAGCGTCCGGTCACATTTCACTCAGCGTTTGGTCACAACCATATGACTTTACCTTGATCAAATGAACTGACCGGACTCTACTGCCAGCGTCCGGTCACAACCGAACCAGCGTCCGGTCAACATTTGACCCTTCATTCACTTCCAACTTGAAATCATATGTGAATGAAGTTTGCTCCAATTGATCTTAGGGCTACTTTGGAGCTATCTAGTGCTAGATTTGACAAGTGTGCACCACACCTAACCCACTAGACTCACCTAGGTCAAGCTACTAGTTCATACCTTCTTTAAACTACTCTAAGTGTCTCTTCAACACCAAACGACACTTAGAACTAGTTCATCCTTAATCTTGTCGTCCACCCTTTGAAAACCAAAACGATTTTCATTGTAGGGGCATGACAACCATGATTGCCCAATCAATTGTCATAGTAGTCTCATATTGTCATTAATCACCGAAACCCAACTAGAGGCCTAGATGCTTTTAATCTCCCCTTTTTTTGGTGATTGATGACAATACAACATCGAGTATGTAAAAGAGATGAGGTTTTCAACATGCTTGGTTCATATAAGCTTTTGACAATAAGAACAAAGAAGTTAGACAAGCTTATATGACCCAAGCTAACATGATGTACTCAATAGATATGAAATAAGCATGAGTACTAGAAATAAAGCTCATTTGAATCGGAGTAAAGCGCAGAAGCAAAGCAAATGAGCATTACCAAGTGACATGACATATAAATAGATCAAAGTAGAGAGCACACATGTCACATATCGCATATCACATAAATATTACGCTCACACTTATATAGTTCAATGCATAAAAGTAAACATGAATGCATAAAAATGTATCACACATATAAAAAGCCAAATATAATAAATAAGCTCCCTCTAGATATAATGCTCCCCCTAGATCTAATCATACTCGATCCCTCTCCCCCTTTGGCGTCAAGCACCAAAACCTAAGGGTCGGTCGGTGGGGCTAGAGCAGACGAGTCGGGCGCTGAGGTGCGGTGAGCGATCTAAAACTAGGTAGCATCATCCTATGATCCCGAGCTCTGAGCTATCTGACCCTCTGTCGCTGGAACTGAAGCTGAAGTGGTCTTAGTTAGATCTGGGACTGGTGCGGCCTATGACTCTATAGGTATCACTGAAGTAGGTGGCTCTGATGATGCAACAGATGAAGAGAGCGTCTCTGTAGTCCTAGTAACTGGAGCGACTGTGGAAGGTCCAGGGACACGTAGCTCTAACGGTGTAGGCTGCCCTGTCAACTCACTGAATGTCGCACCAAGGCTCCTAGAGACTGGGGTGTCAGTCACAAGCATCGAGGAACTCTGAGTCGGTGTGAAACTCATAACAAGCGGTGTGAAGTAAGGACCCTAGGCTGGCACTAGAGAAGCAAACCACTAGGACACCTACTCTGTCGGTGAAGCAAACTGTGTCGTTGGCTGTTCCTGACTCTGAAGCCCACTGGGCTATAAAGCTAGAGTCACTAAAGTGGTGACAGGCTAGCCAAACTAAGGTGTAAGTTGTGGCGGTGTAGACCCAATAGCAGTAACGATATGTTGCATGAACCCGAGTAACTGCTGCTGGATAAGGAGCTACTGCTACTGTATGGCCGGCTACTGCTGCTGTATGGCCTGCTATTGTCGCTGGAACTCGTCCTATCTGGCCTGAACCTGAGCTAGAGCCACTGCAGTCTCCTAGGCCTAGCATGCCTGATCCTACCTCATCCGCTCAAGTATAGCAAGAAGAGTGGGTTCTGTCTATGGTGGCTGTGGTGGACCTGAGCTAGAGCCACTGGCCTCACTGTCATGTCATCGAGGAGGCATCTGAGGGATAGCCTGGTAGTCATCATTTGAATTTTCACTGGGGTCGCTCTCGACCATACCCTCCTACTAAGCATCTAGCTCCTCCTCCTCTATTGCCACAATGGCCCTGATGATCTCATCCTGGTGGGCTGTAGACTCTAGCACCTCTGGGCGACGGTGCGACTAGCTAGGTGTCCTCATGCTGCTGTGATAGAGCATCTATGTCATGTTGTATGGATGAAACTCAGTAGTAGCACTAGTATACTCTGTTAAAGTCTCTGGGGACTTCACTACAACTGCCTTGAGGATCAAGAATGTAATCCAGTGAGCATGAGGCAGCTAACGATGGCCTCTGAACCCCTCTACAAGAGTGTCCTCCATCTTTGATAGAATAACATCCTAGATATAAAAAACTATCTGCTGGACCAGAGAGTTCACCAACCATAGCTAAATTCAAGTCAATCCCTCACGATAGCCCATCCTTAGAAGTAGGGTCCTCCTCATGATAGCATCAAGTAACCTCGTTGTAGGAGTAAGATCTCTCAGTGTCCTACTCGACCCCTCACCAAAAGGCTCTATGAAGTAGGGTCAGACCAAGTCTGTGGGAGGCACAAGACCACCATAAGGGCATCTAGGAGGCTCTGTCTGACCATAGCACACCTCATGCAGGCGAATGGGTGCCTCTAGAATCCTAAGGATCTCTCTGACCCTGAAGCTCATCAACCTATAGTCACAACCTCTGAATGTAAAGTGAATTAACATGTGGCCTAGGTCAATCCAAAGAGTAGCATAGAACTCATGGACCCATGATGGAACATATCTGCCAGTCCGTCCAAGTAAATCAGTCAACCCTGGAAAGTAAGAGAGGTGAGGGCAGATCTGCTCTCCTGCTGCTGCTACAACTAACTCAATGGAGCAAACCCTCTATGATCTGAAAGCCACACCACTATTTAGATAAGCATTGTAGAAGTCCTCATGTAGTGGTGTATAGAATCCCTCTAAAGCACGCTCATCCCTCCACGGTAGGAACTAGTCCTCAAACTACACAAACCTGAGCTGCTGCACCTGCTTGGTTGTGGCTGCCCTCAGGTCTAGATGAGTCACTGGAGGCGGACCCTATGGTCTGGGAGGCGGATGAGAACCTCTCCTCTGTGTCTCTAGCCTTGGTATCACCTGAGCATGAGTATGACTAGAGCGTTGTAACTGTGGCTAAGCTGCCTATTCTGTCTCCTCAGCCTACTCTACCTTCTAAGTCTGCTCTATCTACTGGGTGCCCTCTAACTACTCTGCTAGCTATGTCTGCTGCTGTGGCTCCCCCTAAGGCTGACTCTCATCTAAAGTGACCCACCGTCCTTCAAGCATGATAGTCCTAGCTAGACTACCATGATGGCACTCAACCTGCTCGACGGTGGCCCTCTGAGCTGTTGAAAGCTGGTCCACTATGTGAACACCACTCCAGGCTCCACCTCTCTCTACACGCTCTGCGGCGGCTACAACTGCTGCTGCTCTCTCAGTATCAGCATACTTTCACTTCTTTGTCGTTAGCTTCTTTGCCTTGCCTTTCACTTTAGCAAGCAAGCGAGGTGGAGGCCTCAGATCCTCATCACCTAGATCACCTCCGACATTCTTCACACGAGCCATTGTTGGAGTTGAAGCAAACTACTATCACTGACAAGAATCAACTGCCACCTGTCACTTCCGAGGCTTGTCCTCGATCCGTACTCACGAGCTTGGCCTCGAGTTAACTGACAACTACCAAAGTGACCTCAAAAACACTGACTCACTACACGATAGAATAAATTGGATATATGAATAATTACAATATACATCTAGAGAAACGAAACTCTAAGAAGCAAGCAATAGGTATGAAATTAGAGGCGATGGTTTGCTACCTGACGAACCGGTGAACCGAAGAGTAGAGGAATGAATCATGGGGAACCACCGAGGACCGCCTGGGGTTAGGATTCTAGCGACGCAATGCGGTGGCCGAGCAAAGCTGTGGGCTCAGTGGATAGCAGTAGGAACTCCGGCGTGGAGCATGACGGTGGCAACGCTGGTGTGCTACGGGTAGGCCTACACGGCAGCACTGGTAGTGCACGGTGGAGCAGGCATTGCGTCGAATGCGAGGCGAGGAAGGCGCGGCATGGATGTCAGGCACGGGCGCGGAGCGAGGTCGCGTGGAGCAATGCAGCGTAGTCAGGCGGTGCGGGCATGGGAGCAGGGCGGCACGACGAGCGGTGGAGGCGCGGCTAGGGTTCTGCATGGTGATGTCAGCATGGGAGATTGCAGGATTAGGTCAAAGTCATGGAGTGGTTATATGGTGGCCCCTGTGATGGATGAGAAAAGGAAACAAAAAGAGACCGGAATCCTCATGACTTCAACAGACCGAACGCTCCGGTGGCAACGACCGGATGCTGCCACCCAGAGTTCGATCGACTCTAGAGAGGTTCCAATCCCCTCGAGTCATGACCGGACGTGTCCGACCACCACTGACCGGACGTAGCAGAGTCCGGTTGATCCTGTCTTCATCTTATTTGCATGACCGGACATAGGATCACCAACTAACCGGACATAGGAAATGCACTATTCCAGCATCCGGTCACTCTTGTGCAGCAATGGTTCACCTCCTATGAACTGACCGGACGTAGGGAGCAGAGTCTGGTCTAGCGTTCGATTGCCCTTTTTTAGCAAATCTGATTGCCCTTTTTAGCAAATCTTCAATGTTTCTTCGCGCTGCCTGTTCCCAATCAAGTCCCAACTTCAATAAGATCCAAATAAACACCAATTGGGACTGATGTGAGTGACCTCTCTTAAACCCTCAAAATTTTCAAAGTATTTTGCCTTAGGCTATAATTTTTTTAAGAAAATAGGCAATAAAAGGGTGATTGAAAAGAAACGACAAAACAACATACATGCATATGCAATGCAATACTTGGAAGTAATTCTAATTGCTTGTCAAGTTTGATCCAAGGTTAAGCTTCTTCACATGCTTTTCGGCAGTTATTTTAACCATGTTAGACAAGCCCTAAATGCATTACCAAAATGTAAACATGTTGTATATTAGAATGCAATGCAAGGGACAACACAAGCTCATTTTTTAGTGAATTTACTAAAATCAAGCACATTGAGCTCATTCCTCAACCAACAAAATGTCGCCTCATCTAGCGGTTTGGTGAAGATATCCGCCAATTGATCCTCGGTCCTTACACCTTCTAGTGATATATCATTTTTAGCAACATAATCTCTAAGAAAGTGATGGTGGATATTTATGTGCTTGGTGCGAGAATGTTGAACTAGATTATTAGCAAGCTTTACCACACTCTCATTGTCACACAAAAGAGGTACCTTTTCTAGAACTACACCATAGTTTAGCAAAGTTTGCTTCATGTAAAGTATTTGTGCACAACAAGCACCCACGGCAATGTATTTCGCTTCGGCGGTGGATAAAGCCACACTATTTTGCTTCTTTGAGGACCAAGACACAAGTGATCTACCAAGCAAATGGCACTCTCCGAATGTGCTTTTCCTATCAACTTTGCAACCGGCATATTCCAAATCAGAATAGCCAACTAATTCAAATCTAGCTCCTTTAGGATACCAAAGGCCAATACTTGGTGTGTGTTTAAGATACCTAAGGATTCTTTTAACGGCAATCAAATGAGCTTCCTTAGGATTAGCTTTAAATCTAGCACACTTACACACACTAAACATGATGTCGGTCCTAGATGTGGTTAAATATAACAAGCTACCAATCATAGAGCAGTAGAGAGTTTGATCAACCATTTTACCTCCCTCATCTAGGTCGAGATGTCCATTAGATGACATTGGTGTCTTGATTGGCTTACATTCATCCATGTTGAACCTCTTGAGAAGATCCTTGGTATACTTTTCTTGTGAGATAAAAATCCCTTCTCTTATTTGCTTGACTTGAAAACCAAGAAAGAATGTAAGCTCTTCAATTATTGACATCTTGAACTCCTTCAACATCAATTCACCAAACTCTTTGCAATAATCTTCATTTGATGATCCAAAGATGATATCATCAACATATACTTGAGAAATGAAGATTTCTCCATCAAGCTTCTTGGCAAATAGTGTGGTGTCGACCTTCCCAATGGTGAAGCCCTTCTCAATGAGGAAGTCCCGAAGGCGCTCATACCACGCTCTTGGGGCTTGCTTAAGCCCATATAGCGCCTTGGACAACCTATAAACATGATTAGGATATCTAGGGTCTTCAAACCCAGGAGGTTGATCAACATAGACTAGTTCATTTATAAAGCCATTTAAAAATGCACTTTTAACATCCATTTGATATAATTTCATTTCATGATGCGATGCATATGCAAGGAGGATACGAATGGCTTCAAGTCTTGCAACCGGTACAAAGGTCTCTCTAAAATCTAATCCTTCAACTTGAGAGAACCCCTCTGCAACTAGTCTTGCCTTGTTCCTCACTATAACACCTTGATCATCTTGCTTGTTGCGGAACACCCACTTTGTTCCAATGACTCTTGCACCTTGTGGTCACTCTTCAAGAGTCCAAACTTCATTGCGAGTGAAGTTGTTCAACTCTTCATGCATGGCATTGATCCAATCCAAATCTTGAAGAGCTTCTTCTACATTCTTAGGTTCAACACAAGAGACAAAAGAGTGATGTTCATTGAATGAAGCAAGTTTTTGAGATCGAGTCATTACACCCTTTGAAGGACTCCCTATGATGAGATCTTGTGGATAAGCTTGTAGTAGAGGTGAATTTCTTCTATCAACCACTTGAGGGGGAGGTTGTGGAGCATCAATATCTTGAGCTTGTGCCACCATTTGATCATGGAAGACTTGAATATCTTTATTTTCTACTCTCTCATCTTTATCACCATCTTGTGGCACATTTGATGAAGAAGGTGGATCAATCACGTGTATATCATCTTCATCATCTTTAGGCTTGATGTCTCCAACTAGAATGTTCTTCATGGCCTCCCTCAATGGTTCATCACCTACATCATCAAGATTCTCATGTGCTCCTTGGGAGCCGTTAGATTCATCAAATTCCACATCATATGTTTCTTCAACCAAGCCGGTGGCATGATTAAATACTCAATATGCTTTAGACTTTGATGAGTAACCAACAAGAAAACCAATATCACAACATCTTTGACACTTTCCTAGGTGTTGCCACTTCTTGTAGATGTAGCATTTGCAACCAAACACCCAGATGAAAGAGACGTCCGACTTCTTCCCATTGAGCAACTCATAAGGTGTCTTGCCAAGAAACTTTTGAAGGAATAGGCGGTTGAATGCATAGCATTCAGTGTTGATAACTTCCGCCCATAGAGCTTCGGGTGTGTTGTACTCATCAAGCATTATTCTTGCAAGTGTGATTAGTGTTCGGTTATTTCTCTTAACTACACCATTTTGTTGAGGAGTGTATATTGCGGAGACCTCATGCTTGATTCCAACTTTATCACAATAGACTTTAATGTTTGTGTAGTCAAACTCTTTACCATTATCACTTCTAATCTTCTTGAGCTTCACTTCAAACTCATTTTATGCTCTCTTGGCAAACTTCTTGAAGCATGAAGCAACCTCGGTCTTGTCATGAAGGAAGAACACCCATATATATCTTAAGTAGTCATGAACAATCACAAGACAATAAAGATTTCCTCCCAAACTCTTGTAAGTTGTTGGTCCAAATAAGTCCATGTGAAGGAGCTCTAGCATGCTTGTGGTTGACAAGAAAGCTTTTGTAGGATGAGTGTTTGCAACTTGCTTGCCGGCTTGACATGCACTACAAAGCTTGTCCTTCTCAAATTTCACATCCTTCAACCCTCGCACCAATTCATTCTTCATAAGTTTCTTGAGTGAGCTCATCCCAACATGAGCAAGTCTTCTATGCCATAGCCACCCAAGTGATGTTTTGGTGAATAGGCATGTCTTCAAGTTAGCATCTTCAGAGATGAAATCTACTAGATATAGGTTGTTGTATCTAAATCCCTTGAATATAACTTGATCATCATCTTTCTTAGATACAACCACTTCCTTCTAGGCAAACAAGCATTGGAAGTCAAGATCACACAATTGTCCAATAGATAGCAAGTTGAAGCTCAATGAAGCAACATATAGGACATTTGAGATTGAATGATCATTTGATATTGCCACTTTGCCCAATCCTTTGACTTTTCCCTATGAGTTATCACCAAATGTTATCCTTTCTTGGCCATTAACTTCTTCATCTAGTGAGGTGAACATACGAGGATTACCAGTCATATGTTGAGTGCAATCACTATCAATTACCTAATGACTTCCACCGGTCTTATAGTTCACCTACACACAAGAGATCAAGCTTGTTTAGGGACCCAAACTTGTTAAGGGCCCTTGATTTTCTCAACAAGTGACTTTGCAACCCAAATTTTCTTAGGTCTATTCTTGTTGGAAGGTCCTAAGAACATAACTTTCATTTTTCCATTAGAGTCCTTTCTAAGCATGTAATAAGCATTGAAATCAAAAGGTCTAGCATGCTTGGGCAAGGGTTGTGGTGGTGGAGTTTGACACTCATGGGTAAAGTGGCCTTCTTGTCCACACTCAAAACACCTCTTTGGCTTTGGTTTTGACTTGTGTTGTTGTTGGTGTTGAGCTTGAGCCTTCTTCTCTTGATGGGCCAAGTACCCAATGCCACTTCTATCCATCTTTATGATGGTGTTCATGAGTAGCTCACTTTGAAGATGTTGACCTCTTGTGAATTTGCTCAACCTGGTCTTGAGATGTTCTTTTTCTAGCTTGAGCTTCTTGTTCTCTTCTCTTAGCTCACCATGATTTTTCTCCTTCTTGAGCCTCTTGTTCTCTTCTTTAAGCTTCTCATTCTCAAGAGCTAGATCACTATCATGGTCAAGGTTCTCTATCACAATGGTGTTGGTGGTTGGAAGCTTCTCAAGATCATTCTTTAGCTTCTCATTCTCATTCTTGATCTTGACATACTCATCATAGTTATCGGACTCAACCACTTGCTTGCCTTTGCTACTAGAACCTTGCTCAATGCTCTCAATAATCAAATCATCATATGATGTAGCTATATCAAATCTTGACAACATGGTTAGTAGCATCATGTGGCTCATTGGATAAAAACTCATGAGAGATAACAAGATTATCATGATTGATTTTGAGATTTGTATATTCTTGTTTTAGCATTTTGTAGCTAGTGATGAGCTCATTATGTATCCCCTCAAGTTTATCATGTTTATCTTTAAGCTCTTTCTTAGAAGATTTAAGCTCCTTGAGTTTGGATGACATAGCATCATTTGCTTCTCTAAGCTCAACACTAGCCTTTTTCGCTGTCACATTTAGCTAAAATAGAATTATTCTTAAGTTCTAGCTTTTCATTCTTAGCTCTTGACTTTCTAATGATCTTAGTGTATTGATTTAGCAATTTAACAAGATCATAATATGAAGGTGATTCAAATTCATCATCATCACTATCACTATCATTATTTCTAGCATGTTCATCATCACTACTTTCATCATCATTTGCTACCTTTTGTTCACCCTTGGCCATAAGGCATAGGTGTGTAGAGGATGATGGCGGTGGTGTCGGTGAAGATGATGAAGAGTCAATCACAATAGCCACCACCTTCTTATTCTCACTATCGTCATCGGATGAGCAACTTGATGAATTAATATCCGTGAGCCAATCACCAACGATGTATGCCTTTCCATTCTTCTTCTTCTTGTGGAAATCCTTCTTCTTTCCATCCTTCTTGTATGGCTTGTTTTTCTTCTTCTCATCTTCATCTTCACTACTTGAGTCATATTTCTTGCCCTTGCACTTCTTTTTGTACTTGTCTTTCTTGGGCTTGGGGCATTGATGTGCGAGATGACCAAGTTCTCCATAGTTATAGCAATCCATCTCTGAGATTGGCTTCCTTCTATTGCTAGTGAAGAACTTTTTTTCTTGCCATCAAACTTGACACCGTTCTTGTTGAGCTTCTTTAGCATCTTGGCGGTTCTTCTCACCATGAGAGCAAAACTTGCAAAAGATCCATCTTGTGGTGTGATGTGCATATACATCTCATGAGTGTTGATGTTTCCCAAGATTTGAGTTGGTGTAGCGGTGGAAAGATCACCTTGATGAAGCACGGTCACAATGTGTCCATATTTATCAATGGGGAGGACACTCAAGATCTTTCTTACAACATTGGATGGTTGCATTTGTGTAAGTCCAAGCCCATTGACTTCCTCTACAAGGACATTTAAGCGTGAGTACATCTCATTAGCACTTTCTTTAGGAAGCATCTCAAAAGAATTAAGCTTTTTCATGACTAGATAATAGCATTCCTCACGCTCACTCTTTGTTCCCTCATGGAGTGCATAAATGTCTGACCATAGTGCATGGGCGTCCTTGTGGTTCCGCACATGATTAAACATATCTTTGCAAAGGCCTCTAAAGATGGTGTTTCTAGCCTTTGTATTTCATTTTTCATAATTTACTTCATCGCTTTAAAGGTGTGTGGGATCCCTAGGTTTTGGGAAACCTTGAGAGCTGATTCTAAGAATTCCAATATCTAGAGCTTCTAAATACACCTCCATGTAGATTTTCCAATAAGGAAAATCATCTCCCTCAAAGATAGGAGGAGGTCCATCCCCATGGGACATCTTTCTCTAGGCACTTAAGCCTAAATACATGAGCACGAGGCTCCGATACCAATTGAAAGGTTCAAGATGCCCAAGATGAAACGACCCTGATTTCCGTGAAGGGAAATCCACAGCGTCGAAGTGTAACAAGATCGTTGTAGATCATATTACCCAAATTCCAGTTGAATATCACATCCATACAACGATAATATCAGAGTACAAATAGTGTGGAATTACATAATTTATTACATCGCCGCATTGGCGGAATCAAAAGTAGCATTCATTCAGAACAGCTTGAAGATAAGATCGCCAAACTCTAGCGTAGGCACGAACCCCTCATCCGTCAAACTCCTCGGAACTATACTCCTCAGCAGAACCTGTGTGCCCAAAATTTATCAGTACGATTTGTACTGGCCACTCCCATCCCTATGAGCATTGCTTTGTGGAAATTGGATGCAAGTTGGATATAAGCAAAATGAACCTATAAGGCTGGGATTTCCTATGCAATAGCATATCAAGTAAATAGTAATAGTTCGTCAAGTTTTAACACCATTCCCACACACATTCCGCTCCATTCCCTTTTCCGAGCTAGGTTTTGATCCTGGGATCGATATACCACCATCTCCTCACCATCACCATACCATAACCATACCATCGCTCAGTCGACAGGCCAACTCCCTCTCGGCACTGTCTCAAGGCCCGTAGCCCCTAGCTACGACCGACACTCTCTCATGGGGGAAGAAGAGAAGGATTCATCTCACTATCTAGTTTAAGCGAAACCCAGGAAAGGTCCATAGCCGACGAGTCGGCACATGTATCGATCGATCAACCATACACTCTACAGAGGTTTTACATAACCACAAGATCCGCC
Organism: Miscanthus floridulus; assembly: GCF_019320115.1. Classification (NCBI taxonomy): domain Eukaryota; kingdom Viridiplantae; phylum Streptophyta; class Magnoliopsida; order Poales; family Poaceae; genus Miscanthus; species Miscanthus floridulus. The sequence continues at coordinate 104,808,798 of NC_089581.1, forward strand.
TTCCTCGCTGACCGTCGTCAACTAGGCTGATTTCGGCTGCTTGCTAGCCTAGGATAATGCCACTCTACCATTCAGCCCTGGTTCACCCCAAGTCAAGTCTAGGGTGGCTGAAACTGTGAGTCATGAGCCGGGTCCACAATGTCTCCATGAAGTCTCGGAAGGGTGTGGGGGGAATCCTCTACGCCTCGTACCTCCTTACACTGTCCGCTATCAACCTAGCAGTAGTGGCAATATCCTACCAAGTAGTCCAGCCGTCCCGCACCATATAGGGCGAGTGGTACGTAAGGCTTCCTGGTGAATCTGAGTACTAGTAAGTCCTTAGGGATGACCAAGCCAGAATGTCTTCATCGGGGTTTCCATTCATCGTGCCACCACAGCACCTCCATCCCGGGCTCCACCCGTCACAGGTTCACACCCAGGTCCACCTCATATACCATTTTACCCACCACAGCTATCCATTCCAGGGGTGCCCAGGTAGCACCCCATGGCAAGACTTGCCCCAGGCTTGTCGTATACTCTAACTTGGTCGACACAACCCTCACCCTCCACACACCCAAGTCACACACGCAACACTCTCCCCATAGTCTAGGTAACACCAGTTCCCACCACACACATAGTATAAGCATAGTAGAAGTATAAGTAATGAAATATATAGTAGCAAGCGTGTGTCTAGCCTAATAGCAGGGTATGCAGGGGTAAGGTTGCGTCAAGGTAAAGGCTTTTAAGCAAGCATACTACCATGCAAGTCCTAGCATAATATGATTGTAGCAGTAAAGTAAAGTGATAGCAGTTCTATATTAGCCATGCGTAATAGGTGCTACGAGATTTGGGTGTGATGTGGCACCTTCAGTGTAGTCGTCTCCATACTCCTCATGGTACTCACGGTTCTTGTCCGTCAGGTTCTCCTCTGAGTCTGCAACGTTTGCATTATAGTCGCGTTAGCGACGTCTATAGAGTAGCACAAAGAAGCAATGAAAATTCAAAAGAGTCAAATGCACTCAAACATGAGTTCATTGCGTAGAGCTTGATTTTAGATGAATTTTGGTCCTAGTCTCGTATTTTTCCGAGGTCGTATGAATTAGTTATGAATTTCCAAAGATTAAATCTATTTCTGAAAATGGAAAAGGCTGAATTAATCCTGGGCTGACTCGTGTCACGGTGTCACTGGTCAACGTGGCATGCTAATGTTAGCATGACGTCAGCATGACATCATTGTCTCGGTTTCGAGCTGACAGGTGGGTCCAGGGGCTCTTGGGTCACAGACATGTGGGTCCTTCATGACGTCATCATGATGTCAGCATCTGACATGTGGGTCCAGCGTGTCTGTGCTGCTGACATGTGGGGCTAGGTCAACGGTCAACATTGATAGGTCAACTATCAATACGTGCCGGGTCTCAAACGGGCCTTGGTGGGCTCGGGTCGGGCTGGTGTGGGCCGGGCCAGGCCGAACAGGTGGCGTGCTGTGGCGCAGCCACGTCACGGCCATGGGCTCTTATTAGGCTTCGTCCACAGCACGGCTCACACCATGTGGCTCACGGTGGACCAGCGCTCCTGATCCATGGTCCTAAGGCAGGGTCCATGGTGGACCGAGCCCATCGTCATTTCTCCTCGGCTTGGCTCATGTGCACCGGGTGCAGGGCTGCGCTGCTCACCTTGCGCCTTCTCCTCTGTTTCTTCCACGGCACGCTTCCGCCGGTGACATGCTCACCGGCGAGCTCCCGCAACGGCTCAGGCATCCAATTGAGGTGGGGAAAACTCTCCCTGTGCCATGGCGACTGCAATGGTGGAGTCAGGGTGACGGATGGTGCATCCTAAGTCACTAGTCACGATGAATGGCGGCTCGAGCACAACTGGCGTGCGGGAATGGCGCGGGTGCAGCGGCATTGGCTGGCTCTGTGGTGCGCATGGGCATCACAATGCTCCAGTGGGCATGTTGGTAGGTCGAGGGGTCCTCCAGGGCCTCCGGTGGCTTTGGCCACGGCGAACGGCCTTCCGATCACGTCGGCGGCGTCGGTGTGGGGGCTATGGCCTCGGAGGCGTCACAGTGGGGCGTGTAGGCTCCTACGGATTTGTGTGGACACGGTGAGGGCGTCCAGAGCTTCGGGCAGGACTTCCGGTTCCTAGGTGGCCGGTAGGGTCTTCCCGGTGGCTATGGCAACATGGTGACGACGGCGAGGCGCGTGGGTCACTATGGGCTCCTACGGAGTGGTCTCGGCATGCGCGTGAGTTACCCGTGGCTTCAACGAACAGAACGGGCGAGTCAAGGAGGCGCCAGGCGCTCCCGTCGGTACTAGCCATGGCGGTCGGTGCTCGGACTGGTGGTCTGGTGCTCGGACTAGTGGTCGGGTGCTCGGACCAGTGGTCTGGTGCTCGGACTAGTGGTCAGGTGTTCGGACCTGTGGTTAGGTGCTCGGACTGGTGGTCAGGTGCTCAGACCTGTGGTCTAGTGCTCAGACTGGTGGTCAGGTGCTCGGACCTATGGTCTGGTGCTCAGACTAGTGGTCAGGTGCTCGGACCTATGGTCTAGTGCTCGGACTGGTGGTGGCTGCGTCATGGCGGCGGCGTTGCGAGCGCGGCATGCATGCTCGGCTACGGCGTCTGGGGAACCTAGAGAGGCCTACAGTGTCCAAGGGCTCGGGGATGGTCACGGTCAACGTGAGTGTGCTGTGCTGGTGTGCCTAGAGGCTGGGGATGGCCTTGGCCTACGCGCTCATGGTATGGAACGCCATGGTCGGAGTAGCAAGGTCCAGTGGCGAGCAGGGAATGAACTAGAGCTCACTGTGGGTGCTGTGGAAGAAAGGATGGTGGTGCAGTGTCGAGTTGCGGCCGTGTAGCTCTGGAAGCAGTGCCGTGCAGTGCCGACCCGCGATCGTGATGATGACGACGGCGTTGCCTTCGGCTCCGGTGACTTCGGCAGCGTGCGGGGGCTCCGATCCTCCTCTCACGATCTCCTTCTCAGCCCTCTACTCTCGGTGTGGTGCGGCTGCTGGGCCACCAAGCGGCGGCGGAGGCTGAGGGAGAAGCTAGGGCACCGGGCATGAGTGGTGTGCGGGCTGGCTTTATAGCCGAGCGCCATGCCTCCCAGGGCGGATGGCATCGTGCGGTGGAGGCGGATGCATCGCATCAAACGGTGGTGCAGGGTTGCATGGGCGTGGTGCAAGGGGATAGGGTCATGCCCTGGGCGTGACCCCTTGGCCCACCCCTGCCACAGCTGTCGGGCACCGGTCGCGTAGGCGGTTGAGGCGTGGGTGAGGAAGACGACACTATAGACGGGGGGTGCGGCTGACATGTGGGGTCCAGCGGCCAGTGGCTACGAGCGAGGCAGACGGGTGTGCGAGCATGGGCGACGAGCTGGGCCGGCTCGTGGGCTGCGTATGGGCGTGCCGGTGCAAGGTGGGCGCGGTTGGGCTGGCTGGGCCACGAAGCCGAGCAGCCTAGGCTGCGAGGCCTTCTTCCTCATTTTCTTTTTCTGTTTTTCATTTCATCTCTTTTGTTTGAATTCGAATTTGGTTCTAGAATCTGAATTCCAAATTGGTGCACCTAATTTATTGGCGTTGTTAAGCATATCATAACTCAAATGGAAATCCAAATCAAAATTTAATGTATGTAACACTTATTTGTTAGAATTTAAATAAACGCAATTAACTAATGACATGCCATGCTTATGTGTTAACTTGGGTTGGGGTTAGACCTAATGCATTTCTTAGGTTGGGTTACTATACATGACACTCATCATCACATGGAAGTTTTTAAGAAAAATTTTGTAGTTGGTATTTTTAGTGTGTGGATTTTTGGGTTGTTACAGTCCTACCCCCTTAACAGAATCTCATCCCCGGGATTAAAGCATAACGTACTCTTCGAAAAGGTAGGGATATCGTAGCCGGAGGTTAGACTCTTTCTCCCATGTTGCTTCTCTCTCAGTATGATTACTCCATTGAATCTTGCACATAGGAATAGTCTTGCTATGGGTCTCTTTGGTATCTCTACCCAGAATTCTGATAGGATGTTCTCTATACTCAAGTGTATCTTGAATGTCAAGTGTACCAGTTGGGACTGCTTCATCGGGTACTCTTAAACATTTGCGTAGTTGTGAGACATGGAATACGGAGTGTACACCCGTCAATTCCTCAGGTAACTCAAGTTTGTAGGCGAGCTTTCCAATTCTCTTGCAAATCTTGTATGGGCCAACAAATCTAGGGGCAAGCTTGCCTTTCACATGGAATCTGACCGTTCCACGTAGCGGGGATACCTTGAGATAGACAAAGTCTCCCACATTGAACTCAAGTTCTCTTCTCCTTTTGTCGGCATAGCTCTTGTATCGACATTGAGCAATTTTCAAATTCTCCTTCACTTGTGCAACTCCTTCTTCTGCATCTTGAATCTTAGCGGAGTCAAAGAATGATCTTTCCCCCGGTTGGGACCACATCAAAGGTGTCTTATAAGGTCTGCCATATAGAGCTTCAAATGGCGACATCTTGATACTAGCTTGGTAGCTGTTGTTGTAAGAGAACTCTGCATAAGGTAGGCATTTCTCCCAATCAGAGCCATAATTCAGTACACTAGCGTGAAGCATGTCTTCTAAGATTTGATTTACTTGTTCTATCTGTCCATCTATCTGTGGGTGGTAAGCGGTACTGAAATCAAGTTTGGTTCCAATGGACTTGTGCAGAGCTTCCCAGAATCGAGACACAAACTGAGGGCCACGATCGGATACAATACTAGAGGGAGCTCCATGCAATCTGAGAATATGTTCAATGTATAGATCCGCTAATTTCTCAGCGTTGGTCTTGGTCTTTACTGGTACATAGTGAGCAATCTTGGTCAAGCGATCAACAATCAACCAGATGGAATCATTGCCTTTCTGTGAACGGGGCAATCCAACTATGAAATCCATGGATATGTTTTCCCATTTCCACTTGGGAACGTCAAGAGGCTTTAGCAATCCTGCAGGCCTTTGATGTTCAGCCTTGACTCTGTTGCAGGTGTCACAACATGCCACATGTCCTGCAATGTCTGTCTTCATGCCTTTCCACCAAAAGTGTTTCTTCAAGTCTTGATACATCTTTGACCCTCTAGGGTGAATACAGTATTTGGAATTATGAGCTTCCGATAGAATTTCCCCTCATAGTACTAGGTCAGATGGAACGCAGATTCTGTTCTTGAACCAGATGGTTCCTTGTTCATCTTCTTGGTGGTTGGTCTTGTAGCCTAGTTTCATTAGACCACGGAGATACTCAATCTCTTCACAACTTTTCTGAGCTTGACGGATGCGATCTGTGAGATCATATTGTATGCGGAGCTCATTCAGCAAGCCATGCGGTAGTATCTCTAGTTGGAAATCATCAATCTCTCCCTTGAGCTCAGGTGGTACTGATTCAGTTATCAAGGTGTGATAGTAACTCTTGCGACTAAGAGCATCTGCGACTACATTAGCTTTTCCCGGATGATAGTGAATTTCTAGGTCATAGTCCTTGATCAACTCAAGCCATCGATGTTGCCTCATATTCAAATCTTCTTGAGTGAAAAAGTACTTCAAGCTCTTGTGATCGGTGTAGATGTCACACTTGTTGCCTATCAAGTAGTGCCTCTAGATCTTCAAGGCATGCACAACTGCTGCTAACTCCAGATCATGGGTTGGGTAATGGTTCTCATGTTCTTTCAACTGTCGAGAAGCATAAGCTATCACTCTTCCATCTTGCATCAGCACACAACCAAGTCCTTGACGGGATGCATTGCAATAGACCATGAAATCTTTGCTGATATCAGGCAATGATAGCATAGGAGTTGTGGTAAGCTTCTATTTCAATTCCTGGAAGCTTTGTTCGCACTTGGGCGTCCATTCAAACTCCTTGGTCTTCTTCAGTAGATTGGTCATCGGATGGGCTATCTTGGAGAAGTTTTCGATGAATCGGCGATAATATCCAGCCAATCCCAAGAAACTTCGGATTTCTATCACATTATGGGGTTGATCCCATTCTTTCATGGCTTCAACCTTGGCTGGGTCAACTGCGACACCTTCAGCTAATAGTACATGGCCTAAGAAGGCAACTTCCTGTAGCCAAAACTCACATTTACTGAACTTTGCGTATAGCTGATGTTGGGCTAGTTTCTCAAGCACCTTTCTCAGATGATGTTCGTGTTCTTCAGCGGTGGATGAATAGACAAGGATGTCATCAATGAATACCACCATGAACTTATCCAGTTCATCCATGAAAACCTTATTCATCATATTCATGAAGTATGCGGGTGCATTCGTGAGTCCGAAGGACACCATGGTGAATTCAAACTGACCATACCTAGTCACAAATGCTGTCTTCAGGATGTCACTCTCTTGAATCTTCATCTAATGATAGCCGGATCTAAGGTCAATCTTGGAGAAATACTTGGCACCTCAAAGCTGGTCAAGCAGATCATCAATTCTTGGCAGGGGGTACTTGTTCTTGATGGTGACTGCGTTCAAGTTCCGGTAATCAATGCACATTCTCATCAAGCCATCCTTCTTCTTAACAAACAGAACCGGGGATCCCCAGAGTGAAGCACTGGGCCTGATATATCCCTTCGAGATGAGCTCATCAAGCTGTTCCTTGAGCTTAGTCAGTTCATCAACTGACATGCGATAGGGTCTCTTGGCAATGGGTCCTGTTCTCGGTAACAGATCAATGATGAACTCGACATCACGGTCTAGTGGCATACCCGATAATTCTTCAGGGAATACATCGGGATAGTCTCTGACTACTGGCACATCATGAACTATCTTCTCCTCTTTTTGTGATTCTAAACTTGCTTTAAGGGCACATAGGATAGAGGTGGACTTTCCAGACTGAGATTCACATCTAACGACTTGGCCTGATGGGTGGGTCGCTTGGACATATCTAGGTGAACATGATATGATACCTCGGTGAATGGTTAACCAATCCATACCTAAGATGACATCTAGGTTAGTGGAAGGTAGCAGGGTTAGGTCGGCTCTAAAGATAAGACCCTCAATGGTAAGACTCACTCCCTTACAGGTGTGGGTGCGCTTTAGGTCTCCTAAAGGTGAGCTGGTGATGATAGGATCTTCACATGGGGTTACAGATAGGTCATGTTCTCGTGCAAACTTGGATGATATGTAAGAACAAGTTGCTCCAGAGTCAAATAGAACTGATGTAGTATTGCCATTAACTAAAAACATACCATACACAACGTCAGGGGCAGCTTGTGCTTCCTCGGCGTCTAGATGGTTGAGACGCCCATGAGTAGCTGATCCCTTGAACTGAGACTTCTGTGCAGCTGAGTTTTGAGGGCATTCAGCAGCTTTGTGACCTAGTTGGCCACAAGCAAAGCAGGTGAAAGGCGCACCGCCTGTAGGGGTTTGCACAGGTGCCTTCCAGTTTCTAGTGCTTGGTGTAGAGCGGTTCTGTGCTGGGCGTTCATTCGCTGTGCGGGGACGGTTGAAACGGTCCTGACTGTTGCGGTCCTGGGCATAACGGTCTCGGGTGTAATGATCTTGAGCAGGGTGGGAGTATTTGGCGGTATAGCCTCCACTTCCCCTACTCAATCTAGGGTTGTCATCCCTGTTATGGCGAGAGCGTTCCCTGGATGGTGCATCTCTGCGGAACCTCTTGCGATCATGACCACGGAAGGACTCCTCAGGCTTACGCTTCCTATCCCTATACTTGTCTCCAGCTTCAGCACGGTCCTTCTCAATCTAGATGCAGCGATCCACCAGAGCACACAGTGTGTTACTCTCAATACCGCCAAACTTCAGCTTGATGTGTGGGTTAAGTCCCTTGCGGTAATAGTACAGCTTTTCCTTCTCAAAGTTCACAACATAGGATGGTGCATAGCGCAGAAGGTTGGTGAAACAAGTAGTGTACTCAGTCACCTTGTCCTTTCCCATCTTGATGTTGCGGAACTCCTTGGCTTTGGCCTCCATGATAACTTTGGGAATGTGATACTCAGTAAATGCTTCGGCGAACTCATCCCACGAGATATTGGTAGGGTCCTCATGGGAATCACTGAAACTGTCCCACCAGGTGCGTGCTGCACCTGTGAGCTAGTGTGCGGCTGCTCCGACACACTCATCATCAATGAAAGTAGTGAGGTCAAGCTTCTTCTCCATCTCCTTGAGCCAGTCATCGGCTACAAGTGGGTCAGGATCGGTGCCATCGTAGGTAGGTGGCCTTAGCTTCAGGAATCCCTCTAGCTTCCTTTGGAAGTTGTTCTGCTGACCTCCCTGGCGATGGTTTGCTCCTTCAACAAGAGCTGCAAGAAGCTGGGTCTGTTGTGCCATCACTTCTGCCAGGTTCGGTGGTGGTGGTGGAGGAATGTTCTCCTCAGGCGGCGGAGTATTCTCCAGGTGGAAAGGTATCCCTCCACGTCCACGGCCACGGCCATGACCACGGTTGTTGCCACCACGTCCCCCATTGGGTTTAACTGGTTTAGGGGTGGGCGCACGTCCTCGATTCATTAGGCGATTTGAACAGCGGTTCGGCATCTGCAACGTGTATCATAGAGAGTTTAGTGCTTGTGCCATAAGTGCTTATAATTCAATATGATTACATGATTTAGATGATTTAAAGAAAACATTTACACTATCCAACACTCATTACAAAGAAGCAATAAGATCCATAAGATGCAATAAGATCCAAAACATTCATTACATGGGTTTTATTACATAGCATCATCTCTAGTAGCTACACTTGAAGACGTGCGAGAATCGTTCTACTCATAGTGTCTCATAATACATCTCATAAGGGGTACAACTTACAAAAGCTACTAACATGACTCATGACCACGCAGGGTCATCTACTCTAACTCGTACACCGTGGCTGGGATATGACTGTTCTTGATCTCGATCTCCTCATTGGACTTGTGAAGTTGGGACACGTACTTCAAAGCCTCGGCGAGCTCCTCAGTAGGCTTTGCTCCAGGTAGGGTAGGGCAGGCGTCTAGGTTGAGGCGAGTCGGGGCTAACTCAAACTCCTCTACCCTAGGCTTCATCTTGCTGCGAACCTCCTTGGGTAGCTGATCCCACATACCCTTCATCTCCCTAAGGCGCTTCCTGTTAGACTTCTGCCAAGCCTGCCAGGTCCTCTCACACTTGTCCTATAGGTACTCGGTCTACCTGAGTGCCTCGATCAGGTGACCCTGGTTGCGAATGGCCTTCTTCCTGAACTCTTCTAGCTCCTAAGTTCGGGTCTTGTTCTGAGATTAGATCTTCAGCATATCAATCCCCTTGGATCTCTCTCTGTCTCCTCTGCGGTTGAACTCAGCCTTCTTGTCGTCCAACTCACTCTGCAACTCCAAGACCTTGCTGTCGAGGTAGCAGTTCCTGTTGCCTAGGTCAGCTGCTTTGTCCTGTAAGTCAGTGACCTTGGCTCTGTGGTCCTCCTCACGACGGTTGAGCTTGTCCTGCAGCTTGGCAACTGTCTCCAGTAGACTAGCTCGCTCCCATGCTCCCTGTGAGTCTCGCTCCTAGTACTCCCACCAAAGGGCTTGGTTCTGACGTCTCCTCTGCTCCAGCTAGGTCACATACCTATCCTGCTCTAGTAGGTGAATGGCTGAGACACGAAGGCATCTATCCTCCTCGGCAAGGATAACTCTGCCTGCTGTGAAACTCTGCTCACTGGGGGTAAGGCTGAGGTCGAGGGCCTGGGGAAGTAGACGGAACTCTGTCGTCTTCAGGTGCTCATAGTGGTCCCTCATCACTCTGCGAAGTGCCTTGTGTGAGATAGCTCGTAGTCCCTCCTCGACTATGTCCTCTATAGTCAACTCGGTGAAAGCTGGGACAGAAGGTAAGGTAGTGCTAGCTGGGAACTCCACTGAGGTGACAATCGGTCCTTCAATTCCTCCTTCCTTAGCTGGCTTCTCGGTGCAGGTGACCTTGACAAGCTCGTCGGGTACACCTAACGTGACGAGAACTCGGCAGAGGGTCTGTGCAAAACCCCCGAGCTCACGTAGGTCAAAGGTAAGCTTGGTGTGGTCCAGAGGTAGCAGTCCTAGTGGTGGCCAGTCGACGTTTGTTGCCATCTGCATGTTTCAAGGGGACAGGTGTTAGCAGGTCCATAATAGATAAGCCTTGCATAAAAGTAAATGCAGGGTCAGTATATAACTAAAAGAAGGGCTGTTTATGTCCTATTCTATCGTCCATTTCTAAGGGTTTCGTCCTATGGTCAAGTATGGCTCTGATACCAACTGAAACGACCCCGATTTCCGCGAAGGGAAATCCACAGCGTCGAAGTGTAACAAGATCGTTGTAGATCATATTACCCAAATTCCAGTCGAATATCACATCCATACAACGATAATATCAGAGTACAAATAGTGTGGAATTACATAATTTATTATATCGCCGCATTGGCGGAATCAAAAGTAGCATTCATTCAGAACAGCTTGAAGATAAGATCGCCAAACTCGAGCGTAGGCATGAACCCCTCATCCATCAAACTCCTCGGAACTATACTCCTCAGCAGAACCTATGTGCCCAAAATTTATCAGTATGATTTGTACTGGCCACTCCCATCCCTATGAGCATTGCTTTGTGGAAATTGGATGCAAGTTGGATATAAGCAAAATGAACCTATAAGGCTGGGATTTCCTATGCAATAGCATATCAAGTAAATAGTAATAGTTCGTCAAGTTTTAACACCATTCCCACACACATTCCACTCCATTCCCTTTTCCGAGCCAGGTTTTGATCCTGGGATCGATATACCACCATCTCCTCACCATCACCATACCATAACCATACCATCGCTCAGTCGACAGGCCAACTCCCTCTTGGCACTATCTCAAGGCCCATAGCCCCTGGCTATGACCGACACTCTCTCACGGGGGAAGAAGAGAAGGACTCATCTCACTATCTAGTTTAAGCGAAACCCAGGAAAGGTCCATAGCCGATGAGTCAGCACATGTATCGATCGATCAACCATACACTCTGTAGAGGTTTTACATAACCACAAGATCCGCCTTCCTTGTTGATCATCGTCAACTAGGCTGATTCTGGCTGCTTGCTAGCCTAGGATAATGCCACTCTACCATTCAGCCCTGGTTCACCCCAAGTCAAGTCTGGGGTGGCTAAAACTATGAGTCATGAGCCGGGTCCACAAGGTCTCCATGAAGTCTCAGAAGGGTGTGGGGGGAATCCTCCGCGCCCCGTACCTCCTTACACTGTCCGCTATCAACCTAGCAGTAGTGGCAATATCCTACCAAGTAGTCTAGTCGTCCCACACCATATAGGGCGAGTGGTACGTAAGGCTTCCCGGTGAATCTGAGTACTAGTAAGTCCTTAGGGATGACCAAGCCAAAATGTCTCCATTGGGGTTTCCATTCATCGTGCCACCACAGCACCTCCATCCCGGGCTCCACCCGTCACAGGTTCACACCCAGGTCCACCTCATATACCATTTTACCCACCACAGGTATCCATTCCAGGGGTGCCCAGGTAGCACCCCATGGCAAGACTTGCCCCAGGCTTGTCGTATACTCCAACTTGGTCGACACAACCCTCACCCTCCACACACCCAAGTCACACACGCAGCACTCTCCTCATAGTCCAGGTAACACCAGTTCCCACCACGCACATAGTATAAGCGTAGTAGAAGTATAAGTAATGAAATATATAGTAGCAAGCGTGTGTCTAGCCTAATAGTAGGGTATGCAGGGGTAAGGTTGCGTCAAGGTAAAGGCTTTTAAGCAAGCATACTACCATGCAAGTCCTAGCATAATATGATTGTAGCAGTAAAGTAAAGCGATAGCAGTTCTATATTAGCCATGCGTAATAGGTGCTACGAGATTTGGGTGGGATGTGGCACCTTCAGTGTAGTCGTCTCCGTACTCCTCACGGTACTCACGGTCCTCGTCCGTCAGGTTCTCCTCTGAGTCTGCAACGTTTGCATTATAGTCGCGTTAGCGACGTCTATAGAGTAGCACAAAGAAGCAATGAAAATTCAAAAGAGTCAAATGCACTCAAACATGAGTTCATTGCATAGAGCTTGATTTTAGATGAATTTTGGTCCTAGTCTCGTATTTTTCCAAGGTCGTATGAATTAGTTATGAATTTCCGAAGATTAAATCTATTTCTGAAAATGGAAAAGGCTGAATTAATCCTGGGCTGACTCGTGTCACGGTGTCACTGGTCAACGTGGCATGCTAATGTTAGCATGATGTCAGCATGACGTCATCGTCTCGGTTCCGAGCTGACAGGTGGGTCCAGGGGCTCTTGGGTTGCAGACATGTGGGTCCTTCGTGACGTCATCATGACGTCAGCATCTGACGTGTGGGTCCAGCGTGTCTGTGCTGCTGACATGTGGGGCCAGGTCAACGGTCAACATTGATAGGTCAATGGTCAATACGTGTCGGGTCTCAAACAGGCCTTGGTGGGCTCAGGTCGGGCCGGTGTGGGCCGGGCCGGGCCGAACAGGTGGCGTGCTGTGGCGTAGCCACGTCACGGCCATGGGCTCTTATTAGGCTTTGTCCGTAGCACGGCTCACACCATGTGGCTCACGGTGGACCAGCGCTCCTGAACCATGGTCCTAAGGTAGGGTCCATGGTGGACCGAGCCCATCGTCATTTCTCCTCGGCTTGGCTCATGTGCATCGGGTGCAGGGCTGCGCTGCTCATCTTGCCCCTTCTTCTCTGTTTCTTCCACAGCGCGCTTCCACCGGCGACATGCTCACCGGCGAGCTCCCGCAACGGCTCAGGCATCCAATTGAGGTTGGGAAAAGTCTCCCTGTGCCATGGCGACTGCAATGGTGGAGTCAGGGTGACGGATGGTGCATCCTAAGTCACTGGTCACGGCGAACGGCGGCTCGAGCACAACCGGTGTGCGGGAATGGCGCAGGTGCAGTGGCATTGGCCGGCTCTATGGTGCGCATGGGCATCACAATGCTCCAGCGGGCATGTTGGTAGGTCGAGGGGTCCTCCAGGGCCTCCGGTGGCTTTGGCCACGGCGGACGGCCTTCTGATCATGTCGGCGGCGTCGGTGTGGGGGCTATGGCCTTGGAGGCATCACAGTGGGGCGTGTAGGCTCCTACGGATCCGTGTGGACGCGGTGAGGGTGTCTAGAGCTCTGGGCAGGACTTCTGGTTCCTAGGTGGCTAGTAGGGTCTTCTCGGTGGCCACAGCAACATGGTGATGATGGCGAGGCGCGTGGGTCACTACGGGCTCCTGTGGAGTGGTCTCGGCGTGCGCGTGAGTTACCCGTGGCTTCAGCGAATGGAACGAGCGAGTCACGGAGGCGCCAGGCACTCCAGTCGGTACTGGCCACGGCGATTGGTGCTTAGACCGGTGGTCTAGAGCTTGGACTAGTGGTCGGGTGCTCGGACCAGTGGTTTGGTGCTCGGACTGGTGGTCAGGTGTTTGGACCTGTGGTCTGGTGCTCGGACTGGTGGTCAGGTGCTCGGACCTGTGGTCTGGTGCTCGGACTGGTGGTCAGGTGTTCGGACCTGTGGTCTGGTGCTCAGACTAGTGGTCAGGTGCTCGGACCTGTGGTCTGGTGCTCGGACTGGTGGTGGCTGCGTCATGGCGGTGGTGTTGCGAGTGCGGCATGCGTGCTCGGCTACGGCGTCCGGGGAACCTAGAGAGGCCTACATCGTCCAAGGGCTCGGGGATGGTCACGGTCAATGTGAGTGTGCTGTGCTGGTGTGCCTAGAGGCCGGGGATGGCCTTGGCCTACGTGCTCATGGTATGGAGCGCCATGGCTGGAGTAGCAAGGTCCAGTGGCGAGCAGGGAATGAACCGGGGCTCACCGTGGGTGCTGTGGAAGAAAGGATGGCGGTGCAATGTCGTGTTGCGGCCATGTAGCTCCGGAAGTAGTGCCGTGCAGTGCTGACCCACGATCGTGATGACGACGACGACGTTGCCTTCGGCTCCGATGACTTCGGCAGCGTGCGGGGGCTCTGATCCTCCTCTCACGATCTCCTTCTCGGCCCTCTACTCTCGGTGTGGTGTGGCTACTGGGCCACCAAGCGGTGGCGGAGGCTGAGGGAGAAGCTAGGGCGCCGGGTGTGAGTGGTGTGTGGGCTGGCTTTATAGCCGAGCGCCATGCCTCCTAGGGCGGATGGCATCATGCGGTGGAGGCGGATGCATCGCATCAGACGGTGGTGCGGGGTTGCGTGGGCGCGGCGCAAGGGGATAGGGTCATGCCCTGGGCGTGACCCCCTAGCCCGCCCCTTCCACAGCTGTCGGGCGCCGGTCGCGTAGGTGGTTGAGGCGTGGGTGAGGAAGGCGACACTGTAGACGGGGGTGCGGCTGACATGTGGGGTCCAGCGGCCAGTGGCTGCGAGCGAGGCAGACGGGTGCATGAGCGTGGGCAACACGCTGGGCCGGCTCATGGGCTGCGTACGGGCGCGCCGGTGCAAGGTGGGTGCGGTTGGGCTGGCTGGGCCGCGAAGCCGAGCAGCCTGGGCTACGAGGCCTTCTTCCTCGTTTTCTTTTTCTGTTTTTCATTTCATCTCTTTTGTTTGAATTCGAATTTTGTTCTAGAATCTGAATTCCAAATTGGTGCACCTAATTTATTGGAGTTGTTAAGCATATCATAACTCAAATGGAAATCCAAATCACAATTTAATGTATGTAACACTTATTTGTTAGAATTTAAATAAACGCAATTAACTAATGACATGCCATGCTTATGTGTTAACTTGGGTTGGGGTTAGACCTAATGCATTTTTTAGGTTGGGTTACTATACATGACACTCATCATCACATGGAAGTTTTTAAGAAAAATTTTGTAGTTGGTATTTTCAGTGTGTGGATTGTTGGGTTGTTACACAAGAGGGGGGTGAATTGGGCTAATTCTAAAATTCTTTGCAATAATTAAATCCTACACTTAGCCCACTTCACCCTTTGTGCCTAGAATATGATTCTAATGATCTACCGTACAAAAGTTTAGCACACTAAGTTCCAATCCTACTCTAGCATGGTAATTCTAAGAATGTAAAGACAAGAATTGAATTGCTTAAAAGTAAATGCTCAAAGTAAAGAGGGGAGAAGGAACGCAACGATGTTTTGTCGAGGTATCAGAGAGTCGCCACTCGCCACTAGTCCTTGTTGGAGCACCCATGTAAGGGTGTAGCTCCCCCTTGATCCATGCAAGGATCAAGTGCTCTCTACAGGTTGATTCTTTGACACTCCATCGCGGTGAATCACCCACAACGGCTCACAACTTGAGTTGGGTCATCCACAAGCTCTGCCCGATGATCACCAAACTCCCAATCACCACCAAGTCATCTAGGTGATGGTGATCACCAAGAGTAACAAGAAAGAACTCTCACTTGACCACAACAAGCCTAATAAGAAGGGTGGATGCATACTTGGTACTCTCCTTGCACTAATGAGGCCTTAATCTTAGATTCTCAAATCTCAATCACCTCACTAGGCTCTTACTCTCCAAAGCACTCTCAAGGGTGTTTCTCAGCTGATCAAATGGGCAAGAGACCTCCCTTGGATGAATAGAGGAAGTATTTATACCCCCTCATTCAAAATGAACCGTTAGGAGGTTGCGTCAGCATTCTGCGGGTGACCGGACGCTCTGGTCAAGGTGACTGAATGCTCTAGTCTGTTCTTCCTGCCATAGAGCCATTAAGTTGTGATCGGACTCTAACCTACGTCCGGTCAGCACTGACCGGAAGCGTCTAGTCATGAAAATTGCTTACCGATGTTGACCAGACGCTGGAGCCCAGAGTCCGGCTGCTTCACTGTTTAGTGTCCGGTCAGTAACTAGAACCTGACCAACGTCCGGTCAGCACTGACCAGACACGTCCGATCTAGATTCTCTCTCTCTGGAACCTTACTGATATTGACCAGACTCTAGCACCCAGCGTCCGGTCATATTTCACTCAGCATCCGGTCGCAACCAGATGATTTCACCTTGATCAAATGAACTAACTGGACTCTACTGCCAGCGTCCGGTCACAACCAAACCAGCATCCAGTCAACATTTGACCCTCCATTCACTTTCAACTCAAAATCATATGTGAATGAAGTTTGCTCCAATTGATCTTAGGGCCACTTTGTAGCTACCTAGTGCTAGATTTGACAAGTGTGCACCACACCTAACCCACTAGACTCACTTAGGTTAAGCTACTAGTTCATACCCGCCCTTAATAGTATGACCAAAGGAAAAATAAAGTCCTAAACTACTCTAAGTATCTCTTCAACACCAAACGACACTTAGAACTAGTTCATCCTTAACCTTGTCGTCCACCCTTTGAAAACCAAAACGATTTTCATCGTAGGGGCATGACAACTATGATTGCCCAATTAATTGTCATTACCATGACCTAACTTAATTGCCTCTACAAAACACACATTAGTCATAGTAATCTTGTATTGTCATTAATCACCGAAACCCAACTAGGGGCCTAGATGCTTTCAGCTAGGTGGCGACGTACATAGGGGCGGGTGTGGGGGCAGCACGAGCGCGGTGCACGTAGAGGGCGAGTGGTTGGCGCGTGGAGGTCACCGGTGTGCTCGCTGGTGGCACGGAGCTAGGCGGCGCAACACATAGGGCCGGGTGGGGATGACATGGCGGTGGTGACACAGAGGGTGGGTGGGCACAACATGGGTGGTGCTTTTCTATCTCGCATACACCTTCCACCGCAAGGGACATCTCTAGGCTTATGCAAGCCACCTCTAGGTACCTCCTCGTCTTCACGAGCGGCTAGGCCTGAGGATCTTGCTATGTCGCTTGGGGAAACAAAGCAGAGTAGAGAAAGGGAGACAGAGCAGAGAAGAATGTTAATGCAGTAGAAGCAGATAAGAAAGCGATGAGTGGATGAGAATAAGGGACATGGAAATAAGCACGTAACAAAAAAAGGCAAAGTTGTTGTGCATATTGTTGATGGTCACTAACACGTGTTTTGACCATCAACATTCCACCCAAAAGCATGATAAAGTGAGGTAAATCATCATCACATGTGTTGCATTTTATTTATAATTCACCTAGTTTCACTTGTGCTTGTAGAATTATTTGTATAAGGAATTATAGTAAAATATGTGCAAAAAGGTGACAAAAATGGACAAAAGAAGCAAGTGGATGTGGTAGGGGGCCTTGGGCCCACTTGGCCCCATTGGTCGGTGAAAGGATCAAGATGCCCAAGAGGGGGGGGTGAATTGGGCTAATTCTAAATTTCTTTACAATAATTAAGTCCAACGATTAGCCCAATTAACCCCTTGTGCCTAGAAAGTGTTTCTAATGTTCTACCGCACAAAAAGTCTTGCAACCTAAGTTCCAATCCTACTCTAGCATGACAATTCTATGAATGTAAAGACAAGTATTGAATTGCTCAAAGTAAATGTTCAAAGTAAAGAGAGAAGGAGAAACATGGCGATGTTTGGCCAAGGTATCGCAGAGTCACCACTCCCCACTAGTCCTCGTTGGAGCACCCGCGCAAGGGTGTAGCTCCCCCTTGATCCGCACAAGGATCAAGTGCTCTCTATGTGTTGATTCTTTGACACTCCATCACGGTGAATCACCCACAACCGCTCATAACTTGAGTTGGGTCATCCACAAGCACCACCGGATGATCACCAAGCTCCCAA
The DNA here is from genome assembly GCF_019320115.1 of Miscanthus floridulus. Classification (NCBI taxonomy): domain Eukaryota; kingdom Viridiplantae; phylum Streptophyta; class Magnoliopsida; order Poales; family Poaceae; genus Miscanthus; species Miscanthus floridulus. The sequence continues at coordinate 104,826,327 of NC_089581.1, forward strand.
TCACCACCAAGCCATCTAGGTGATGGCGATCACCAAGAGTAACAAGAACGAACTCTCACTTGACCATGACAAGCCTAATGAGAAGGGTGGATGCACACTTTGCTACTCTTGATCTCACTAATGAGGGCTCTCTTTGGGATTCTCAAATCTTAATCATCTCACAAGGACCTTGCTCTTCTTGGCACTCTCAAAGATGTTTCTCAGCTGTTGGAATGAGCAAAAGTGCCCCCACACACGAATGGAGGAAGTATTTATAACATAGGCTAAAAAACAAACTGTTATGTGCCTCTGTAGGGTGACCGGACGCTCCGGTCATGTTGACCGGACGCGCTGGTCAGTTCACCCCAAATTCCAGTGATCAAATGGTCACCGGACGCTGGACAACATCCAATCATCACTGCCCGGACGCATTTGGTCATGATTTTCTCTCTCTAGAACCTTACTAGAGTCGACCAGACACTGGCCCTCAGTGTCCGGTCACTTCACCTCTCAGCGTCCGGTCACTTACAGATGACTTCACCTTAATCAAATGAACTGACCGGACTCTGCGCCAGCGTTCGGTCACACCGAAGCCAGTGTTCGGTCAGTATTTGACCCTCCATTCACTTCCAAATTTTGATGTTATGTGAATGAAGTTTGCTCCAATGGATCTAAGGGCTTTTTAGGAGCTACCTAGTGCTAGGTTTAGCAAGTGTGCACCACACCTAACCCACTAGACTCACCTAGGTCAAGCTACCCATCCATACCCCCTTAATAGTATGGCCAAAGGAAAAAAACAAAGTCCTAAACTACTCTAAGTGTCTCTTCAACACCAAACGACACTTAGAACTAGTCCATCCTTAACCTTGTCGTCCATCCTTTGAAAACCGAAACAATTTCCATCATAGGTGCATGACCACCATGATGGCCCAATCGATCTCCATTACCATGACCTAACTTAATTACCTCTGCAAAACACACGTTAGTCATAGTAATCACGTATTGTCATTAATCACCGAAACCCAACTAGGGGCCTAGATGCTTTCAATCTCCCCCTTTTTGGTGATTGATGACAATACCACCTTGATTATGTGAAAGAGTTGAGGTTTTTAACATGCTTGGTTCATATAAGCTTTTGACAATAAGAACAAAAGAGTTAGGCAAGCTTATATGACCCAAGCCAACATGATGTACTCAGAAGATATGAAATAAGCATGAGTACAAGTAATAAAGCTCATTTGCATCGGAGTAAAACACGAAAGCAAAGCAAATGAGCATAGCATAAGTGATATGACATATAAATAATTCAAAGTAGAGAGCACACATGTCATATATCACGATCACATAGATATCACTATCACATAAATATAGTTTGATGCATAAAAGTAAACACACGAATGCATAATAGTGTATCATACATAAAACTCCAAATGTAATAGATAATCTAATAGATAAACTAAGCTCCCCCTAGATATGTCGCTCCCCCTAAGACTAACATACTCAATCCCTCTCCCCCTTTGGTGTCAAACACCAAAACCTAAGGGTCAGTCGGCGGGGCTGCAGCGGATGAGTCGGGCACTGAGGTATGAGGAGCAAGCTAGAACTGAGTGCCATCATCATCTGAACCAGAGCTCTGAGCAGTCTGACCCTCTATAGCTAGAAGCGACGCTGAAGCAGTCTAGGTCGGATCAACAACTGGAGCTACTATAGACTGTGCAGGTATGATTGGAGCAGCCAGCTCTGATGATGCCACTAAGGAAGGGAGCATCTCTATAGTCCTGGTAATAGGTGCAACTATAGAGGGACTTGGGACATGTAAATATGGCAGAGTAGGCTACCCTGTCAGCTCACTAAAAGTCACTCAAAGACTCCTAGAGACTAAGGTATCTGGTACTAGTAGCGAGGAAGTTTGAGCCGGTGTGAAGCCTGTCTGAAGAGGTGTGAAGTGCGGGGCTAACACTGGTGAGGCAAACCACTAGGACACCTGCTCTATAGGTGAAGCAAACTATGCTGGTGGCTGTCCCTAACTCTGAAGCCCACTAGACTATAAAGCTAGAGTCATAGAAGTGGTGGCAGGCTGACTAAGCTAGGGTGAAGGCTGTGGTGGTGGAACCCCAATAATTGTCACTTCATGCTACATAAATCCATGGAGCTACTGCTGCATGAGGAGCTGCTGCTGATGCATGGCCTGCTACTGCTGCTGTATGGCCTACTGCTGCCGCTAAAACTCATCTTGCTGAGTTTGAAACTGTGCAAAAGTGGCAGCGGTCTCCTGAGCCTAGCGAGCCTGATCCTGCCTCATCCACTCAAGTATGGCAAGTAGAGCGAGGTCTGTCTGCGGTGCAGGTGGAGCTGAACTGGAGCTATCGGCCTCATGGTCATGTTGACATGGAGGCATCTAAGGAATATCCCGGTAGTCCTCATCTGAGCTGTCACTGGGTTCGCTCTCAATCATCCCCTCCTACTGAGCATCAAGCTGCTCCTCCTCTATAGCTGTTATGCCCCTGATGGTCTCATCCTGCTAAGCTGCAGTCTCTGGCACCTCTGGATGTCAGCTCGGCTGGCTAGGTGTCCTCACTACACTATGTCGGATCATCTGAGTCATGTTATATGTAGGGAACTCTGTAGTAGCACCACTATACTCTGTCAGCATCTTTGGTGGCCTCACAGTAACTGCCCTATGGATCAGGAATGTAATCTAGTGAGCATATGGCAACTGACTATGACCCTTGAACCCCTTTGTAATAGTATCCTCCATCTCTGATAGAAGGAGATCCCAAATGTCAAACACTGTCTGCTGCATCAGAGAGTTTAGTAACCATAACTATATGCAAGTCAAGCCCTTGTGATATCCCATCCTTAGAAGCAGTGTCCTCATAATGGCATCAAGCACTCTAGTGTGTGGGAGTGAGATCACTAGGTGTCCTGCTAGACCCCTCGCCAAATGGCTCTGTGAAGCAGTGGTGGACTAGATCTATAGGTGGCACCATACCGCCATGAGGGCATCTGGGGGCGCTGTCTGTCCATAGCAAACCTCATGTAGCCAGACGGGCTGCTCCTAAAGCCTGAGTATCTCTCTGACTCTAGTGCTCATCAGCCTGTAATATCTGCCACTGAATGCAAAGTGTATAAATCTATGCTGCAGGTCAATCCAGAGTATAGCATAGAACTGATAGACCCAAGATGGAACATATAAGCCTGTTCATCCAAGTAAATCTGTCAGCCCTGGTAGGTAAGATAGATAGGGGCGAATGTGCTCTCCAGCTGCTACTACAATGGTCTCAATGTTACACACCCTCTGAGATCTGAATACAGCCCCACTGTTAAGATATGCATTATAAAAATCTTCCTGCAGAGGTGTGTAGAAACCCTTTGAAGCACGCTCATCCCACCTCGGTGGAAACCATTGCTCAAAGTCCACGAATCTGAGCTGCTGAACCTGCTTGGCTGTGGTGGCCCTCAAATCCATGTGGGTCACTAGAGGCGGACCCTATGGTCTAGGCGGTGGACGTGAACCCCTCCGCTGTGTCTCTAACCTCGGAGTGACTAGAGCATGGGTATGACTAGAGCAGTGAAGCTATGGCTGAGGTGCCTGCTCTATCTCCACAGCCTACTCTCCCTCCTGAGTCTACTCTACTAGCTATGGCTCCTGCTATGACTCCCCTAGAGGCTGACTCTCATCCAAGAGAACTCACCGTCCCACAACCATGATAGTCCCAGCTGGACCACCATGACGGCGCTCAACCTGCTCTAGTATAGCTCTCGTAGATGGAGAGAGCTGATCTGTGATGTGGACTCCACTCCTAGCACCTCCTGCCTCTGCACGCTCTACTACTACTGCAACTATGGCTATTCTAGCTATATCTGCATCTAGATACTTCGACTTCTTTGTGGTAAGCTTCTTCGTCGCCTTGCCTTTTGGATCTATAGGCTGGCGAGGCAAGGGCCTTGGATCCTCATCACTGGGACCACCTCCAACATTCTTGACATGAGCCATCTGATGGATCTAAAAAGAACAACTACCGCTGACGTAGATCAACTGCCAACTGTCACTTCCGAGGCTTGGCCTCGATCCGTACTCACGAGCTTGGCCCTGAGTTGACTGACAACTGCAAATAGGACCACAATGGCACCGACTCGCTGCATGATAGAATAGAGGGTATACAAATAATTTTAATTATTCATCTAGAGATACAAAACCCTAAGAAAGCAAGCAATTAGGTGCGAAATTAGAACCGAGGGCTTGCTACCTGACGAATCGGTGAAACGATGAGAAGAGGAATGGATCGGGAAACCACCGAGTTGGCAACTGGTGATTAGGGTTTGCAGTGGCATGGATCAGCGGTACTGGTGAAATCAATGATGAGTATGCAATGTGGGTGCTAGGGCACGGCGGCGGCATTGGAGCACGGGGGCGCCACTGGTGAGGTGGTGCTTCTCCTATGGGGGCTCAGCGGTGCACGGGCATGATAGCACAGTGCGATCGGGTGGCACTGCTGCGGTGGCACGAGCGCTACAGGCGCTGTGGCTTGGTGGTGTGAGCGCAATGTGGGGAGCATGGCGTGGGCAGCGGTGGCATGGCAGGGCGTGAGCGCGGTGCGGGGAGCACAGTGTGGGCAGTAGCGGCGTGGTAGGGCACGAGCGCGGTGGCAGGTCTCAGAGGCGGCACTGGAGACATGCGGGCGGCAGCGATGGCATGGCTGTGGGCAGGGAAGGCATGAGCGGCGGCGTGGGCGTGGCGTGGAGGAGTATGGCAACAGCGAGGATGCGGAATAGAGATAGGTCAAAAACCATGCGTGGAGATTTATAGTGCCCCCCATGGAGTAGAATAGGAAACGGAGAAGAGAGTTCAATTCCCGCACGTTTTCTACTGACCGGACGCTCCGATGGCAGTGACTGGACGCTGCCACCCAGCGTTCGGTCGATTCCAGAGAGGTCCAAATCCCCTAGAATCATGACCGGACACGTCCAGTGAACAGTGACCGGACGCAGCCAGAGTCCAGTGCAAGCTGCCTTCATCGTCTTCGATTGACCGGACACTGGATCGCCATCTGACCGAACGCTAGGAAAACACTATTTCAGCGTCCGATCACTCCTTCTCAGCAACAGTTCACCTCCTGTGAACTGACCGGACGCTGGACATCAAAGTCCGGTGCAGCATCCGATCACCCTTTTTCCAATAAATCTTTCAAATCCTTTGTGCTGCCTGTTCCCAATCAAGTCCCAACTCCAATAAGATCCAAATAAACACCAATTGGGACTAATATGAGTGACCTCTCTCAAACCCTCAAAATTTTCAAAATATTTTGCCTTAGGCTATAATTCTTTTTAAGAAAATAGGCAATAAGAGGGCAATTGAAGATAAACAACAAAGCAACATTCATGCATATGCAATGCAATACTTGAAATTAAATCTAGTTGCTTGTCAAGTTTGATCCAAGGTTAAGCTTCTTCACATGCTTTATGGCGGTTATCTTAACAATGTTAGACAAGCCCTATATGCATTACCAAAAATTAATAATGTTGTATAATACAATGCAATGCAAGGGACAACATAAGCTCATTTTTAGTGAAGTTACTAAAAACAAGAACATTGAGCTCATTCCACAATCTACAAAATGTTGCCTCATCTAGAGGTTTAGTGAAGATATCCACTAATTGATCTTCGGTCCTTACACCTTCTAGTGAAATATCATTTTTTGCAACATAATCTCTAAGAAAGTGATGGCGGATATCTATGTGCTTGGTGTGAGAGTGTTGAACCGGATTATTTGTAAGTTTTACCGCACTTTCATTATCGCACAAAAGAGGTACTTTTTCTAGAACTACACCATAGTCTAGCAAAGTTTGTTTCATAAAAAGTATTTGTGCACAACAAGCACCCACGACAATGTATTATGCTTCGACGGTGGATAAAGCCATACTATTTTGTTTCTTGGAGTACCAAGACACAAGAGATCTACCAAGCAAATGGCACCCTTCGGATGTGCTTTTTCTATCAACTTTGCAACCGGCATAATCCGAATCGGAATAGCCAACTAATTCAAATATAGCTCCTTTGGGATACCAAAGGCCAATGCTTGGTGTGTGTTTAAGATACCTAAGGATTCTATTAACGGCAATCAAATGAGTTTCCTTAGGATTAGCTTGAAATCTAGCACACATACACACACTAAACATGATGTCGGGCCTAGATGCGGTTAAATATAACAAGCTACCAATCATAGAGCGATAGAGAGTTTGATCAACCGTGTTACCTCCCTCATCTAGGTTGAGATGTCCATTAGTTGGCATTGGTGTCTTGATTGGCTTACATTTATCCATCTTGAATCTCTTGAGAAGATCATTCATATATTTCTCTTGAGAGATGAAAATCCCTTCTCTCATTTGCTTGACTTGAAAACCAAGAAAGAATGTAAGCTCTCCAATTATTGACATCTCGAATTCCTTCGACATCAATTCACCAAACTCTTTGTAAGAATCTTTATTTGATGATCCAAAGATGATATCATCAACATACACTTGACAAATAAAGATGTGCCCATCAAGCTTCTTTGTGAATAGTGTGGTGTCGACCTTCCCAATGATGAAGCCCTTCTCAATGAGGAAGTCCCGAAGTCTCTCATACCAAGCTCTTGGGGCTTGCTTAAGCCCATATAATGCCTTGGACAACCTATAAACATGATTAGGATATCTAGGGTCTACAAACCCAGGAGGTTGATCAATATAGACTAGTTCATTAATAAAGCCATTTAAAAAAGCATTTTTCGCATCCATTTGATATAGTTTCATTTCATGATGTGATGCATATGCAAGGAGGATACGGATGGCTTCTAGTCTTGCAACCGGTGCAAAGGTCTCTCCAAAGTCCAAACCTTCAACTTGAGAGAACCCCTCTGCAACTAGTCTTGCCTTGTTCCTCACAACAACGCCTTAATCATCTTGCTTGTTCCGGAACACCCACTTTGTTCCGATGACTCTTGCACCTTTTGGCCGCTCTTCAAGAGTCCAAACTTCATTGCGGTTGAAGTTGTTCAACTCTTCATGCATGACATTTATCCAATCCAGATCTTGAAGAGCTTCTTCTACCTTGGTAGGCTCATAGCAAGTGATAAAAGGGTGATGAGCAATAAATGAAGCAAGTTTTTGTGAGCGAGTCATTACACCCTTTGATGGACTCCCTATGATGAGATCTTGTGGATGATCTTATAGTAGAGGTGTATTTCTTCTATTGACCACTTGAGGAGGAGGTTATGAAGCATCAACATCTTGTGCTTGTACCACTATTTGATCATGGGAGACATGAGTATCTTCATTTTCTACTCTCCCATCTTTATCATAATCTTGTGGCACACTTGATGAAGAAGGTGGATCAATCACTTGTACGTCATCTTCATCATCTTTAGGCTTGATGTCTCCAATCGGAATGTTCTTCATAGCCTCCCTTAATGGTTCATCACCTACATCATCAAGATTCTCATGTGCTCCTTAGGAGCCGTTAGATTCATCAAATTCCACATCATATATTTCTTCAACCAAGCAAGTGGCATGATTAAATACTCTATATGCTTTGAACTTTGATGAGTAACCAACAAGAAAATCAATATCACAACATCTTTGAAACTTCCCTAGGTGTTGCCGCTTCTGTAGATGTAGCACTTGCAACCAAACACCCTAAAGAAAGAGACTCCCGGCTTTTTTCCATTGAGCAACTCATAAGGTGTCTTGCCAAGGAACTTTTGAAGGAATAGGCGGTTGGATGCATAGCATGCGGTGTTGATAGCTTCCGCCCATAGAGCTTTGGGGTGTTGTACTCATCTAGCATTGTTCTTGCAAGAGTGATCAATGTTCGATTTTTTCTCCCAACTACACCATTTTGTTGAGGAGTATATGTTGCAGAGACCTCATGCTTGATCCCAACTTCATCACAATAGGCTTCTATATTTGTGTTGTCAAATTCTTTCCCATTGTCACTTCTAATCTTCTTGAGCTTCACTTCAAATTCATTTTGAGCTCTCTTGGCAAACTTCTTGAAGCAAGATGCAACTTCGGATTTGTCATGAAGGAAGAATACCCATGTGTATCTTGAATAGTCATCAACAATCACGAGACAATAAAGATTTCCTCCCAAACTCTTGTATATTGTTGGTCCAAATAAATCTATGTGAAGGAGTTCTAACACTCTTATGGTTGACATGAAAGCTTTGGTTGGATGAGTATTTACAACTTGCTTGCTGGCTTGACATGCACTACAAAGCTTGTCCTTCTCAAACTTCACATCCTTTAACCCTCTCACCAAATCATTCTTCATTAGCTTCTTGAGTGAGCTCATCCCAACATGAGCAAGTCTTCTATGTCATAGGCACCCAAGTGTTGTTTTGGTGAATAGACATGTCTTCAAGTTAGCATCTTCAGAGGTGAAATCAACTAAATATAGGTTGTTGTATCTAAATCCTTTGAATATCACTTGATCATCATCCTTCTTAGATACAACAACTTCCTTCTCGGTGAACAAGCATTAGAAGCAAAGATCACACAATTGTCCAACGGATAACAAGTTGAAACTCAATGAAGCAACATATAGCACATTTGAGATAGAATGATCATTTGATATTACCACTTTGCCCAATCCTTTAACCTTGCCCTTTGAATTATCTCCAAATGTGATTCTTTCTTGTCCATCTGCTTCTTCATCTAGTGAGGTGAACATACGAGGATCACCGGTCATATATGTTGTGTGCAACCACTATCAATAACTCAATGACTTCCACCAGTCTTGTAGTTCACCTACACACAAGAGATCAAGCTTTAGGAACCCAAACTTATTGAGGGCCCTTCACCTTCTCAACAAGTGACTTTGCAACCTAAATTTTCTTAGGCCTATTCTTGTTGGGAGGTCCTAAGAACATAACTTTTATTTTCCCACTAGAATCCTTTCTAAGCATGTAGTGAGTATTGAAGGCAAAAGGTCTAGCATGCTTGGGTAAAGGTTGTGGTGGTGGAGTTTAGCACTCATGGGCAAAGTGACCTTCTTGTCCACACTCAAAACATCTCTTTGGCTTTGGCTTTACTTGTGTTGTTGTTAAGCTTGAGCCTTCTTATCTTAGTTTGCCAAATACCCAATGCCACTTCTATCCATCTTCATGACGGTGTTCATAAGTAGCTCAGTTTGTAGATGCTTGCCTCTTGTGAACTTGCTTAATCCAATCTTGAGGTGCACTTTCTCCAATTTGAGCTTCTTGTTTTCTTCCTTGAGCGCATCATTGTTTTTCTCTTCCTTGAGCTTCTTGTTCTCTTCTTTTAGCTTTTCATTCTCAAGGATCAAATCACCATCATGATCAAGAGTTTCTTGCACAATAGTGTTGTGGCTTTTGATCTCTTCAAGATCTTTCTTGAGCTTTTTATTGTCATTTTTGAGCTTGACAAACTCATCATAATCATCGGCCTCAACCACTTGCTTGCCCTTGATACTAGAACTTTGCTCAATGCTCTCAATGATCAAATCATCACATGATGTAGCTATATCAATCTTAACAACATCGTTAGTACCATCATGTGGCTCATTGGATAAGAATTCTTGAGCAATAACAAGATTATCATGATTGATCTTTAGAGTTGTATATTCTTCTTTTAGCTTGTTATGGCTAGTGATAAGCTCATTGTGTATCCTCTCAAGTTTATCATGTTTACCTCTAAGCTCTTTCTTAGAAGATTTGAGCTCCTTGAGTTTGGATGACATAGCATCATTTGCTTCTCTAAGCTCAATACTAGCCTTTTCCGCCATATCACATTTTGCTAAAAGTGAATCATTCTTAGCTTCTAGCTTTTCATTCTTAGCTCTAGTCTTTATAATGATCTTAGTGTATTGTTTTAGCAACTAGCAAGATCATCATAAGAAGGTGATTCATATTCATCATCATTACTAGCATGTTCATCACCACTACTACCATCATCATTTGATACCTTGTGTTCACCCTTGGCCATAAGGCATAGGTGTGTAGAGGATGATGGCAGTGGTGGCGGTGAAGATGATGAAGAGTCAATAACAATGGCGGCCACCTTCTCGTTGTCACTATCATCATCGAATGACCCACTAGATGAATCAATGTCCGTGGGCCAATCACCGATGATGTATGCCTTTCCACTCTTCTTCTTTTTGTGGAAGTCCTTCTTGCTATCTCTCTTCTTGTATGGCTTGCTTTTCTTCTTCTTATCTTCTTCTTCATTGCTTGAGTCATCTTTCTTGCCCTTGTACTTGTTCTTGAACTTGTCTTTCTTGGGCTTGGTGCATTGGTGTGCTAGATGACCAAGTTCTCCATAATTGTAGCAATCCATCTCAGAGATTGGCTTCCTTCTAGAGCTAGTGAAGAACTTCTTCTTCTTGCCATCGAACTTGATGCCACTCTTGTTGAGCTTCTTTAGCATCTTGGCGGTTTTTCTCACCATGAGAGCAAGACTTGCATCATCAACTTTATCATCACTTGAGCTCTCATACTCAAGTCTTGCTTTGCCCTTCTCTTGGCTAGCTTTGAATGCTAAGTCCTTGTCTTTCTTCTTGGTAGAGGATGAGCCATCTTGTGGCATGATGTGCATATACATCTCATGAGCATTGATCTTTCCCAAGATTTGTGACAGTGTAGCGGTGGAAAGATCACCTTGATGAAGCACGGTCACAATATGCCCATATTTGTCAATGGGAAGGACACTCAAAATCTTTCTTACAACATCAGATGGTTGCATTTGAGTGAGTCCAAGCCCATTGACTTCCTCTACAAGAACATTCAAGCGTGAGTACATCTCATTTGCACATTCTTTAGGAAGCATCTCAAAAGAGTTAAGCTTTTTCATGACAAGATGATAGCGTTCCTCACGCTCACTCTTTGCTCCCTCATGGAGCGCACAAACGTTTGACCATAGTTCATGGGCATCTTTGTGGTTCCTCACCTGGTTAAACACATCTTTGCAAAGGCCTCTAAAGATGATGTTTCGAGCCTTTGCATTCCATTTCTCGTAATTCACCTCATCGCTTTGTAGGTTAGTAGCATCTCGAGGTTTTGAGAAGCCTTGTGAGGCGGCTCTAAGTATTCCAACATCTAGAGCTTCTAAGTACGCCTCCATACGGATTTTCCAATATGGAAAATCATCCCCCTCAAAGATAGGAGGAGGTTCATCTCCGTGAGACATCTTTCTCTAGGCGGTTAAGCCTAAATACGTGAGCATGAGACTCCGATACCAATTGAAAGGATCAAGATGCCCAAGAGGGGGGTGAATTTGGCTAATTCTAAATTTCTTTGCAATAATTAAATCCAACGGTTAGCCCAATTAACCCCTTGTACCTAGAAAGTGTTTCTAATGTTCTACCGCACAAAAAGTCTTGCAACCTAAGTTCCAATCCTACTCTAGCATAGCAATTCTATGAATGTAAAGACAAGTATTGAATTGCTCAAAGTAAATGCTCAAAGTAAAGAGAGAAGAATGAACGCGGTGATGTTTTACGGAGGTATCGGAGGGTCACCACTCCTCACTAGTCCTCATTGCAGCACCAGCGCAAGGGTGTAGCTATCCCTTGATCCACGCAAGGATCAAGTGCTCTCTACGGATTGATTCTTTGACACTCCATCACGGTGAATCACCCACAACCGCTCACAACTTGAGTTGGGTCATCCACAAGCACCATCAGATGATCACCAAGCTCCCAATCACCACCAAGCCGTCTAGGTGATGACGATCACCAAGAGTAACAAGCACGAACTCTCACTTGACCATGACAAGCCTAATGAGAAGGGTGGATGCACTCTTTGCTACTCTTGATCTCACTAATGAGGGCTCTCTTTGGGATTCTCAAATCTTAATCATCTCACAAGGACCTTGCTCTTCTTGGCACTCACAAAGATGTTTCTCAGCTGTTGGAATGAGCAAAAGTGCCCCCACACATGAATGGAGGAAGTATTTATAACATGGGCTAAAAACGAACCGTTATGTGCCTCTGCGGGGTGATTGAACGCTCCGGTCATGTTGACCAGACGCGCCGGTCAGTTCACCCCGAATTCTAGTGATCAAATGGTGACCGGACGCTGGACAGCGTCCGGTCATCACTGACCAGACACGTCCAGTCGTGATTTTCCCTCTCTGGAACCTTACTAGAGTCGACCGAACGCTGGCCCTCAGCGTCCAGTCACTTCACCTCTCAGCGTCCGGTCACTTCCAGACGACTTCACCTTGATCAAATGAACTGACCAGACTCTGCACCAGCGTCTGGTCACACCGAAGCCAACGTTCGGTCAGTATTTGACCCTCCATTCACTTCTGAATTTCGATCGTACGTGAATGAAGTTTGCTCCAATGGATCTAAGGGCTTTTTAGGAGCTACCTAGTGCTAGGTTTAGCAAGTGTGCACCACACCTAACCCACTAGACTCACCTAGGTCAAGCTACCTATCTATACCCCCCTTAATAGTACGGCCAAAGGAAAAACAAAGTCCTAAACTACTCTAAGTGTCTCTTCAATACCAAACGACACTTAGAACTAGTCCATCCTTAACCTTGTCGTCCATCCTTTGAAAACCAAAATGATTTCCATCGTAGGGGCATGACCACCATGATGGCCCAATCGATCTCCATTACCATGACCTAACTTAATTGCCTCTACAAAACACATGTTAGTTATAGTAATCACGTATTGTCATTAATCACCAAAACCCAACTAGGGGCCTAGATGCTTTTAGCCAGCCCCACAAGGGCGCCGCTCAGGGTGCCAGGTGGCCTAGCCACATCATCGATCCGTGGGAGCTGCTCCACAAGCCTTCCCAAGCGTTGATATATTATTGGTTTGAACCAAAGGACAGGATGGAGTGGCCTTGGATCACCGGGTCCACTGTCATACACATGGAGGCCTCCAACTGACCTTCAAATCAACTTTCTATCCAAATCTTCGCACATGATAGCTTCATAATTGCCATTAGGAGCCAACTAGCGTCGTAGGATCAAGAGGCGGTGGAATGGAGGGCCGGCCGGTGCCCCCACAAGTGAAAGTTCCTAATGGCTAGAGGGGGGGTAAATAGCCTATTAAAAATTTCTACAACAACACTTAGTAAACTGGTTAGACAAATATGAGGCGAAACGAGTGTTGCACTAGCCAACTAAAAATGCAAGCCACCTACCATAATTCTAGTTTATATAGTCTCTATCCACAAATGGCTATGTCACTAAACTAAGTTAGTGTGCTCTCAAAGACTAACTAAAGAGCCACACTAACCAAACTAGCAAGCTCTCATGACTAGCTACACTAAAGAGCTTGACAACTAGTTTGCGGTAATGTAAAGAGAGAGTGAGCAAGATGGTTATACCGTCGAGTCGAGGAATGAACCAATCAATCACAAGAGTGAATACTAATGAATACCAATCACCTCGGAATCAAATGTTGACACAATGATTTTTTACCGAGGTTCACTTGCTTGCCGGCAAGCTAGTCCTCATTGTGGTGATTCACTCACTTGGAGGTTCACGCACTAATTGGCATCACACGCCAAACCCTCAATAGGGTGCCGCACAACCAACACAAGATGCGGATCAAATAAGCCACAAGCAATTTACTAGAGTACCTTTTGGCTCTCCGCTGGGGAAAGGTCAAGAACCCCTCACAATCACCACGATCGGAGCTGGAGACAATCACCAACCTCTGCTCGACGATCCTCGCTGCTCCAAGCCGTCTAGGTGGCGGTAACCACCAAGAGTAACAAGCAAATCCCGCAGCGAAACACGAACACCAAGTGCCTCTAGATGTAAACACTCAAGCAATGCACTTGGATTCACTCCCAATCTCACAAAGATGATGAATCAATGATGGAGATGAGTGGGAGGGCTTTGGCTAAGCTCACAAGGTTGCTATGTCAATGCAAATGGTCAAGAGAGTGAGCTTGAGCCGGCCTTAGGGTTTAAATAGAAGCTCCCATGAAATAGAGCCATTGGCTCCTCAGTCCACTAAAAATCGGGGTGACCGGACGCACCGGTCAAATCAATCGGACGTAGGACCCTAGCGTCCGGTCGCACGATGCCCGCCACATGTCCCCAGCTTTAAACGCTGATCGCCCGATCTTAATGGTCATCAGTACATTTAAGTTATGACTGAACGCACTATAGTGTAGGACCAGACACAGGACTCCAGCGTCAGGTTACTTCCAGTTAGCTTCCATTCATGATTGGATGCGTCAGTTTGATCACGACCGGACGCAGGACCCTAGCATCCGGTCACTTCTAGTAAGGTTCCAGAGGTGGAAATTAGTGACCGGGCACGTTTGGTCGATCACGATCGGACGCAGCACCAGCGTCCGGTCCTTTCTCTTCTTCTTTGTGCTGCCACGTCAGCGGGATCGGACGCACCCATCATGCGTCCGATCAAGAAGTGACCTAGCATCTAGTCGAAGATCAACGCCAGCGTCTTCACGGCTTCCACTAACCGAACGCGCCGGTCCAGTTGAGACCAACGTCCGGTGCACTCTGTGAAACTTTGTCTTTTCTGTATAGGGCGCCGGTGGCACCGGTAGACTATCCGTACTCTATGGGCGGACACTCTGCCGGTGAAGTTTTGAACCCTTGCTCCCAAGTGCTAAACACAATGTGTATCACCTTTGTGCATGTGTGTTAGCATATTTTCACAAACATTTTCAATGGTGTTAGCACTCCACTAGATTCTAAATGCATATGCAATGAATTAGAGCATCTAGTGGCACTTTGATAACTGTATTTCGATACGAGTTTCACCCCTCTTAATAGTATGGCTATTGAACCTAAATGTGATCACACTCGCTAAGTGTCTTGATCACCGAAACGAAATAGCTCCTACCGCTTATACCTTTGCCTTGAGCCTTTTGTTTTTCTCTTTCTTCTTTTCAAGTCCAAGCACTTGATCATCACCATGGCATCACAATCATCATGTCATGATCTTCATTTGCTTCACCACTTAGAATGTGCTACCTATCTCATGATTACTTTGATAAACTAGGTTAGCACTTAGGGTTTCATCAATTCACCAAAACCAAACTAGAGCTTTCAACAAGGCACCCAACCGACCTCCTGCTACCTACAAGTACGCTCATGCCTCTCTACACTATAAATATGGGGTGTGGAGCTCGGTGGAGTAGTGCCCCATTCTATTCCAGGCTCTCAAAAGCTTCTCCAAGCTCTCTAGCTTAGTAGCTTAGTAGTAGAAGTAGTCTAGTAGTGGAGCAGAGCAAAAACAGAGCTTCTCTCAGAGTTCGGAAGAGTCTTCTGGGTCTGATATAGCTCTTTTATAATTCTTTCATTTAGCATTTATTTTATTCAATACTTTATATTCAGTACTTTATTTAGTATTATTGCTTTTGCTTTGCTTAAGTACTAATTCATTATTGTTCATCATTAGTGAGCTTAGGTGCTTATTGCTTGGCATTAGTAGCATAAGTTATCTTTTAGTTAGTAGTCTTTCGTTAGTATCGGTTCCACTGTCTGGTTAGGGTGTTTTGATCTCATTTTATTGGAGCTTGGATCGAAGTAGTAAGCCTATAGATTAAGCGAGGTGCTTAGACTATAGATTACCTATAAATACGGCTAGACCTCCGAATAGATTGTGGTACTTGGCAAGTGGTGACAGCCTTGTCCATCCTCTGTATTCCACCACGATAGGTCTAGTTATTAAATCATAGGGCTCATGACAAACCTTATATATTTAACTCTTCTATTTGGTAGGCGGGCTGTGCCTTGAAGTACTAGTACATTTCTCCTAGTCATTAGTTTAACCTTTGTTACTGAAAGATATATCGCTCGCTCTCCCACCGAGCTATCTCTAGTGGCTGCGTTCGCTGGTCTGGTTTTTCCAGACCAGCCGGCTGCTCCTCCTCACAAAACATTGTTCATCAACCAGCCGCTACAGTGTTCCTCTATCACAAAACCAGCCAGTTTCAGCCAAGTTTCAGACCAGCGAACGGGGCCACAGTGTAGCTTGTTATTTAGTTTGTTTAGGTAGTTCACACTCAACCCACCATTATCGTTCAGATACACTTAGGCTTTATCTTAGCAATCCTAACTAAAAATATAAATTTAGCCTTCCGCTTTCCCGTGGGAAAATATAAATTGGATACTCGGTACTCACAGAACGAAGTGCTACGTGATAGTTCTGTGCACTTGCGGAATTCCTCGACTAGTCGTTAAGAAGTATCAACACACATCATGCCATGCGTCCTTTCGGAGGGAGTCGGCGTCGGACGTCATTACCGTTGTTGCAAGTACTCCATATATTATCTTTAATGCGCACTTTTGGCATATCATGCAAACAACTCAGCGCCATCAAAATTTATGAAATTTATTAGTGGAACTCTAGTTTACAAAGATATAAAATTAAATGTTGTTGTTTTATAAAAATATTGGCGGTCAAGTTATTTGAGTCAGAGACCGTCAACGATGATGAAATGAGATCGTCACACCGCTGGGAGTTATAATTCGAGGTTGAGGAAGTCACGATTTTTAGAAGCACTGCCAAGGATAGACTGTTGCCAACTGTGATAATGTTTAGGCTCCGTTTGGCTGGGCTCCCGCGGGCTCCGGCTCCTGCACTGTAGCCGGGTGTCGGCCGCCCAGCGGCCGATAGGTGCCTACAGGAGCCGGAGTCACGGAGCCAGAAAAACGAGTTTTTCCGGCTCCGGTTGTGTCAGTGAGAGAGGAATGGAGGAGAGAGAAAAACAACTCCCGTGAACAGTAACCGGGTGTTGGCCGCCCAGCAGCCAACAGGCGAAAGCCAGAGCCGCCGGAGCCCGTCCAAACGGGGCCTTAGACGTTGGTAGTAATGCCGTTGACGTGAGTACACAGAGAGCACAAATCTCCTCTCTTGTCCTTCGAAGTAGCACATTACACCCCAATAGCTATTATATTGTCAACTAGGTATGTGATGGCGCTCTGTTCTTTTAGAGCTAGTTGGATCAATCATTTTTCATTGGAATTGAAGGGGATTGAGAAAAAAAATAGATTTTCCTTTTAATCCCACTCAATTCCACCTAGAACGGGTGCATCCAAACTAGCCCTTCCCTAGTCGTCAGTCTGCACTGCCGGTGCAGTATTGACTATTGACACACCACCGCTTCCCTCGTATTGCAAGTTAGTGGAACTTGGCTCTGCGTTTGGTGGCTTTGTGTTGCGGACTTGCAGTGGTGACTGGTGACTGACCTGGTGTGCACCGTCTGATATTCTGATTCGCCATATATCTATAGTGTGCATCAGCGTTAGGTTCCAGCTGATACTTTAGTAAACTAAAGCTGATGTGATATGGAGTTTATTGTTTTTGGTTTGTGGTTGCTGGCGTGTTGCCACACTTCGAATAATAGATCGAACCTTTGTGTGGCCGGACGCCGGAGATTATCTTGCAAGTGCTTTGGTGCATGTTGATCACTCAGGCTAGTTTCCCCTTCATGAACCTTGGACCGTTCCTTGCCTGCAGATTTCTTGTGTTGAGATCAAATTGCGTCGCTTCCATGCTGTAGCCAGTATATAACCCATCCCTCTCTCTCTCTCTCTCTCTCTCGCTCGCTCGCTCGTGTGTGTGTGTGTGTCTTCCTCTTCTTTTCAATGCCAAGCTTTTTAGAACCTTTATATCCTGCATAGAAGCACTGCCTGGTCGCAATTGGTTGGGACCTGCGTAGTGCCGTAGTGGAGTGTGTGGCGTGCGGCGGCATGCACTTGTGTGAACCAACAAAGTAAGGAAAAGCAGCGAGCTCCAAGCCACACCAAACGCCACCCATTTGGGGGAACGGATGAGGGATAATCATATATCACGCAAATTGATTAATGGCCTGGTAGCTGGTACGGTGCGGTGGGTTCTCCGGCTGGATTGGCAAAGAGGCACCGCCGAGCGAGTTGGCCAACCAAATCGGGCACTGATTCCTGGCGCCATGCTGTCTTTGTCGGTTTCTCCATGTGCGATCTCATCGCGTGTACAAATCACGTGCGCGGCATTGCAGTTGCAGGCGCTGCTGCTGCTGAACGTACAGAAAACGAGTCTGTTTCGTTCACTTGTGGGCAGCCTACCTACCCGGTGGCGCTCCGGCACCGGTATCAGGAGGAAGCAAGAGTTTGTTTGATTAGCCGAGACGTGAGGGCATGTGGTACTTTGGGATGGACATAGGCCATTTTCCTGTCCGCATCCATCCACCCATTCGCCCACCAACCCCCGGATCAGAGGTTGGCTCCTGCTTGATGCTTTGGATCGGGCTGAACACCGTACTATGCGTCTCGGAAAGAGAGAGGTCCGTGCCATTCCAAACAGAGCCCAAGAAATGTGTTGGATTGGTCGCATCGCCGGTTGGTGAAGGTGAAGTGCCTGTGACTGTCGTAGTCGTAGCGGTAGGCTTTGCCGATGGCCATCCCCATCCTCCTGTCCGCAGGTCGCACAGCCCTGCTGGGTTGTTTGGCTGTCTATCTTAGTCTGGCTAGAAAATAAGTCACGTTAGACTAAGCCTGTCTCTAGTAAATTAAGATGGGCTTGTTTGGTTACGTACGCTATTTTAGTCTGGCCAGTAATTAGTGTGTTTGGTTGCTTGCCTTGGTTTGATAGAGTTACATCTTCTTTGTGCAATTAACTTCACCCCCTTAAACACAATTCGTCGACCACGTGATGAGCACAACTTCTTGATGAAGGTGCGGTGGTGGTACATGCCGATCACCACGCATCTTGATTCAATTCAACCAAACAGCAACTGCATTCAGTCAATCGAACGCCCGCACACACGAACTGCAGTACACTCCATTGAACACGCCCGAACGATGCAACGTTTATAGAAACAACCCCATGGACTTTGTTGCCGCCGACGGCGAGCTCGACGGGCCATCTGCCACAGCATGAAGCCGCCCTGCTCCACGGCGGCGGCGCCGCGGCCGCTGGGCCCGCGGTTCTTCACGACGCGCGTCGCCGTCTCGAACTCGGACGCCACCGTCCGCACCTCCGTGTACTGATGCAGGATGTACTGCGCGGACGACGACTCCTGCATTACCTCAGGGCGGTCAGCCATGGCCCAAGGGTACCGGATGCACAGGCACAGCAGACCGCATCTCGTAGAAGAGGGACAGCGACCAAATTTTAAGAGGAGAACCAAACACCCACCACCTTAGTTCTTTCTCTAAAGTTTAGTATTTATCACGTCGTAAGTTTAGACACGTACATGGAGTATTAAATATAGATAAAAAATAATTAATTACATAGATTGCAACTACTTTTACGAGACGGATTTTTTAAACATAATTAGTTCATGATTTTAGGGTTTGTTTGGTTCTAAATAAGTCACCTACTTATAAATTAAAAAGTGAAATAAGTGACTTATTTTGTCAAACACCACCAACTTATAAGTCACCCCTGCTTATAAGTTTTAAGTTGGTTCACCCCTGCTTAAAACTTATAAGTCATTCTTTTCCGCGTAGGGCCTACACTTTTAATGAGCTTATAAGTCATCTACAACCAAACAGGCATGACTTATAAGTCACTGGTTTTCAGTCACCTGACTTATAGAAATCAAACAGGCCCTTATAAGTTTTAAGTTGGTTCACCCCTACTTAAAACTTATAAGGCACCCTTTTTCGTGTGGGGCCCACACATTTAATGAACTTATAAGTCATCTACAACCAAACATGCATGACTTATAAGCACCTGACTTATGGAAACCAAACAGACCCTTAACAATATAGTGATACAGTAACATATGCTAATAACGAATTAATTATGCTTAATAAAGTCGTCGCCTGAATTACTTAGAACACTGCCTGTAACACCTCCATACGAGACATAATGTAACAGGTCCATGAACTTTAGTCTCTGAACACACCCTATATACTCCGGCTCGCCCACCCGCCGGCCTGCGGAACGGCCCCCGTGAACCAACCAGCCGTCCCCACTCGGCCACTCCCACCCACGCCCGCGACCGCTTCGGGCAATCGACAAATCGATCAATCAGCACCCGGCGACCCGCGATTCGAATCGGATCAAGCCAGAGTCGGAGACGGCGACGCCCACCTCCACCTCCACCCCCACCCCGGCACCGGTCCCAACCCCAACCAAGGTGAGCCGCTCCTCCTCCGCCTCCCTCCTCGTCTCGCCGCATTGCTCATCGGGTTGCTTGGTTAGGGTCTCCCTCTCGTATCGTTCCCCGCTCTGCGCGCGCTCGTGCGTCATATCTGGGCCTGCGCTGAATCTGCTGCACGCTTTGCCGATTTGTCTGTGTGATCGTCTCATCTCAGCGATTTACTGTGTGTGTGGCCGTGCGGTGCCCTGCTACGGCTTCTGTTTGCGACGCCAACAGAGCCCGCCTGCGATTCACTGCGCCGTATGTAGGTGTCTCTAATTGGGATTTGGTGTGTTTAGTGAGGTTTTCGACGCCGCGGCTTTCAAGCCTTCTGTCTGAAGACAGCGGGTGTCCTCAACCTTGATGGCACATCATGTCATGTGCATGATTGGATCATGGGGATTCTTATGGTTCACAGCGCTTGTTCACCTTCTCCATCAAGGGTTCTGTACCCCTTATATATATTCTGTAAAAGTGTCAACCATACCACGGTGTCCATTGACGACTGCCACACTGTACATTTCTGAGCTTTGCCCAGCTTACCTGTCTTGTTGTAAAAGGACCAATAATACCATGGTGATGTAGGGTTTTTTTTAACCCGTCAAATTGATTCGTATTTTGCTTCCTCGGCTCATTCTGAATTTTTCATCCAGACCAGATAACCCGGTGTTTGATGCAAAATTTTGCTGTGAACCTTTACTTACATTGAGAAAAATAAGTCGCTTGTAGTTTTCTCATAGTTCATTGCAAACTGAACTGAATCTTGTTGCATTTAGCAGATGGGGGACGTTGCGAAGGACTTGACGGCTGGGACCGCGGGAGGGGTTGCCAACCTCATCGTCGGGCACCCGTTCGACACCATCAAGGTCAAGCTCCAGAGCCAGCCTACCCCTGCTCCCGGACAGCTCCCCAAGTATGCTGGCGCCATCGATGCCGTGAAACAGACGGTCGCGGCTGAAGGCCCAAGGGGCTTGTACAAGGGGATGGGGGCACCTCTGGCCACCGTTGCGGCCTTCAATGCTGTCTTGTTCAGTGTGAGGGGGCAGATGGAGGCCCTTCTGAGGTCAGAGCCTGGTGCGCCACTGACTGTGAAGCAGCAGGTTGTTGCGGGCGCTGGTGCTGGAATCGCAGTCTCCTTCTTGGCGTGTCCAACAGAACTGATCAAGTGCAGGTCAGTGGAGTCAGGCCAATTTTTCATCGTTACATTTTTTACTTGGATGTTGGATGTTCAGTAGGTGGACTTTTACATGCTAATAACATGGAATTCATGTGGCAAACATGGTTGTCCTTCAATGAAATGCACTTTCCTGCAGATGTTAGTCATCATGCATGTCTTATACTAAATTCTCACTTGCATCATATGATATTAGATTTATGCTACAATATCCTCCATTAAGCAATCCTATAAAGAATTTCCTATGTGGCTTAAGATTAAACAACTGAAAATTTCCTTGTGTTTTTGTGAAAATGAAATTCCTGCATTGCTTATCTGTTCAGCTCAGAAATGAAGTTCCTTGAAAATAAATTAATGTACAATACATGATGATATTTGTCCTATGTAAAATGCACTTTCCTTCATATGTTACACATTGTGCCTAAATTGCTATGCCTTTCAGTGTTTCTCAATTTAGCCCACTTGCACCATATTATGGTTATTTGCATTAACAATTCAGCATAAACACCTGCTGTCAGTAATGCTCTAATCCAAATGCCATAAGATTGATTGAACCGCGGAAAAAAAATACGTGTCTAGTGTCAAGTGTCAACACAAACTAAAATGATTTCTGCTCTTTTTTGTTTCAGCGTGCACATAAAACTCCCGCTAGTCAGACTCATGTAAAATGCATGGTGATTCAAACTATATTCAGAGGGTTGTGCTGTCATCAATTGTGTGTTCTCTCCTGAAATCTTTTCAAAAAATGCAGTGATAGAAATAGTCATGTGGAATTGGTTATGATCCGAATTACATGCATGGGTTATGCTATCACCTGTTTTGCATCTTACGTTCTTTGAGAAATATTTTGAAAAAGGACAGTGTTTTCTTGGTCCATCCTACTTGTTATCATGTTAGGGATTTTTCTCATTTCTACTCTTTATTTTAGTGTCTAATTGGAATCAATGTGGTAAAGTCCTGATATTTGTTCTTTATGGAATTCGCATTCCTGGTTCCTGCAGATGCTAGAAATCATACATGTAAGATACTATTTGCCATGCATTCCATGTGCTTTCGCAGTTCATGTCACTTGCAACATATGATGGCTAACTGCACTAGATTAATGCTATTGTATCCTGTATCCTCCATGTGAGTAAGCCTGTTAGCGTTAATTTCCTGCATGACTTGTAGTGCTATTTACCAAATCCCAAAAAATTGGGCTGCTGAAAAGTTATTGTGTCAATGAAAACAGTTTTCCTGTTTGCAAAGGATTTCCTACAAGCTATACTTATGTAAAACAGTCTTGTAGCCACCTTTTGTGCATTCCACTAAGCTGTTTCCCCTCGCTTTACTGCTTCTAATCTATCCCCTCCTTGCTTTACAGGTTGCAAGCCCAGAGTTCCTTAGCCGAGGCAGCTGCCGCTTCTGGTGTGTCTCTTCCCAAAGGGCCGATCGATGTCGCGAAGCATGTCGTCCGGGACGCCGGCGCCAAAGGTCTCTTCAAGGGCCTTGTTCCGACGATGGGGCGGGAGGTCCCTGGCAATGCAGTGATGTTCGGCGTGTACGAAGCCACGAAGCAGTACCTGGCCGGCGGCCCGGACACGTCGAACCTCGGCAGGGGCTCCCAGATCCTGGCGGGTGGCCTCGCAGGTGCCGCCTTCTGGCTGTCCGTGTACCCGACGGACGTGGTGAAGAGCGTGATCCAGGTAGACGATTACAAGAAGCCCAGGTACTCCGGGTCCCTCGACGCGCTGAGGAAGATCGTGGCGGCCGATGGGGTGAAGGGCCTGTACAAGGGGTTCGGACCCGCCATGGCGCGCAGCGTTCCTGCCAATGCGGCGACGTTCGTGGCCTACGAGATCACGAGATCGGCGCTTGGTTGATTGGTGCTGCTGGCCTTTGCCATGGCCCCTTGCCGTTTATTCATTCTCCTTGCGCGGCTGGAGCAACACGAACAATGCAAGACATTTTTTAGGGGGAAAAAGAGGAGAGAGAACTTTCACTTCAATGATGAGACGCTTTAATGAAGCAAAGCTTAATTGAAAGTCTGTTCCTCATGTGGAGTGAGATGCCTTGTCGTAATGGTTGGCCTGTAGCGGATTGGGCATTCGACGGTGATCCGATGGCGTGGGAGTGGACGAGTGGTGGTGCTGGTGTGTCCCGTGGTTTTGTTGGGCTGTGGCGTCTGGTGGTGGTTGACCCTCGTCATCTCGCATTCGGCGTTCTCTTTTGAGACTTTTACCGAGCCATTATAAAAGTTTTTAATTCTCTCTCTGTCATAGAAATTTTGGTTGTCCTCCCTTAGTCCCTCACGTAAACTTTTCTGGTCCTGTGTGCCACTTCCGTTAGTTTAGAGCGTGAAGACTGGTAACGGAGGGATAGAACGACCCTTTTGCCCCTGTGTCCAGGAGTCAGGAGCAGAATTTTTCACTTGCCCTTGACGCCACGCGGGAGTCTAGCATTCTGGCGAGATAAAATATGCTATGCATTTTCTCTGAGTTGCAACATATCATTAATTGACATCCAGTTACACAGATTCAGAAACTATAACTATAAATTTGACAAACCAGTTACGAAAATTTCACAAACCATAACAACATTTCATAAACCAGTCATAACATAGATCAGACCATTGTTTTGGTCATGACATAGACCAGACCACTGTTTTGGTCATGCACAGACCACTGTTTTGGTCTTACAAAATGCAGGTTATGATCAATATACAGACCACATGAGTTACAAAATATCTGGAGTTTTGAGTCATCCCACAGACAACAATTAAATGTCAAGCTTCCTTTTGCTTCTGGTACCCATAGAAGGACCATCTAGAGTTGTAGATACCTTGGCTCTTGTATTCATAGCAGGACTGTCTCCGTTGTGTTGCTTTCCTACTAACTTCTTATTCACTGCTGTCTTGAGTCTCCCTTTGTTCTCAGTTGTGTTGATATCGTCAGCAGTGTTAACATGCTGAGGTTCTAGCTCTAGGCTAGCAGGGAACAAAATGCTCAAAGGCACAGGCTGCAGGCTTCTAGTTTCTAGCTGGTTGGAGCCTGTTCCAGATCTTCTAAAGCAAAAAAAAGTATTGGGTTAGTTGACTTATAAACATGTAGTACAGGGAAAATGTCAAGAACATGAGCCTACCTGATTGAAGCTGCTGAGGCAGAGGATGAGCTCTTTGATTTCTTAGAACCTGCTGTTGTTGTTTTCCTCTTATTTCCAGCAGTTGTTTCAATTGTGGCAGTTGTACTAGGGGGCAAATCAGGGAACACCATTCTGGTAGGAACAGGAACAATGCTTGTTTCAGTTGAGGCTGGGGTTGCCTTTTTCTTCTTCCTTTTAGGTGGTCCCTTGCAATAGATAAATACAAACTGTCAGTACTAATAAGTATGTCACATACAACCTAACACAAAAATCTGAAACAAAGAATCTCACCTATCAGCAAGCATTGCTGCAATGTCTGTAGGATCTTCATCTTTACAAGTGTACCAGTGATGCCCATATTCATGGCAAATAGGGCACTGGTGCCTGCCTTTATTGCCTTTGTTACCACCTTCAGCACCTCCTCTGAACCTTATCTGCCTCCTTCTACCAGCAGTTGATTTGAGAAGAGGTAGATGCATGAAGAAGCCATGATCAGATTTGGGCCACATGAACTTATCAGGAATGGCAGGGATGATACCCTCATAAGCTAACCTAAACTTCTACACTGAGTAGTAGTTGTCCACATGGTCTTCAATTTTCTCTCTACTTATGCTAGTGATGTAGGCCAGTGCATGCTTACATGGTAGGCCTAAAACCTGCCAAGCCCTACAAGTGCAAGTCCTTTGGTCCAAATTCACAACATATCTGAAGCTTGATCCTCCTCTTGCACACACCTCTGCAATGCCATCGCCGCTAGTTATGACATCAATATCTAGGTTCCTGCTTTGCTCCTTCAGCTTGTCCATAATGTGCGGAAGTATCTTGCCCTACATCTGCCTTGCAATCTTCCTTCTGTGGTTCCATTTGATTAATAACTTATGTATGATTGTATCAAGCAAGTCATCCAAATGCCTATCTTTTCACCTTTGATCCAATTGTGGAAGCTCTCAGCTAAATTATTTGTGACATAGTCTATCTTAGATGTGACTCCAAATTGACTTATGGTCCATAGCTTCTTATGGTTCTACTGTAGATAAACCATAACTGCTGGCTTAGCTGCTGCCATTGCTGACCAGTGTTTCTCAAAAAGGTATGAGTTCCAACTATAAGATGATGCCCACAAATGATCATCAAACACCTTCCCATGGAACATTTTCTTAAAATTTTGAACAAGATGCCACATACACTCTCTGTGCTCTGCATTAGGAAATACCTCACTCACACCGGTCATCACTGCTTGACCACAATCAGTACAGAAGGTCAGACTTGGTGGATTCCCTATAGCATCTCTCAGTCTCTCCATGAACCATATCCAATTCTTATTTGTTTCTGAATCTATAACTCCAACTGCAACTGGATACATCCAGTTGTGCCCATCTATTGCACAGGCTATAGATAGTTGACCTCTAAACTTGCCCGTGAGAAATGTACTATCAACTGACAAGTATGGCCTACAACCTTGAAGAAACCCATCAATACATGGCTTCATGACAAAGAACAGTCTATTGAACCTAATCTTGTTATTAATGGTATGATGATCAATAACTACAAAGCTACTTGGACAAGATTCTTCAATTTGCAACTTGAACCTATACAAATTGTCAAAACTGGACTTCCAATCTCCAAATAATTGGCTGTGAGCTAGTTTCTTACCATTATATACTCTCTTGTAAGGCACAACCACCTTGAATTGATCCTTGATCCTCTTCTGTAGCTCTATAGCTGACACCCTGGGATTCTCAAATACCCAGTCCTTCACCTTTTCACAAACCCAAAACTTGGTTGCACACTTCACTTTACCACCTCTTCTTGTGCTATGACACTCATGAGGATATGTGTTCTTCTTCACCTACAAATATGTCACACCAATTATAAGTAAATCAACAAAAAAAGATGTCAAGAGTTACCTTCACTGTTAAGTTGTCTGCAGTTGTAGATGCATGAATCCTCCACCTACATCCATCAATTTTGGCATTGCAGTAGGCCCTATACCTCCCTGGATCACTCTTCTCTATGTTAAACTCAAACTCATTTCTAATTGCATGTGTAGCCAAAGCCAACTTAAAACAAGACATATTTTCATAGATGTTGTCTACTGTCATTGGTGGGTCATTTTTGTCATACACTATTTTAAGATTACTAAGTGGAACTTTATCTTTAACCATTTCATCTGCCTCATCCTCCTCATAGTCATCATCAGAATCAGATTCACATTCAGAGTCAGAAACATGTACATCCTCCTCAAATGCATCAGTACCCTTGGTCTGTGGCTCTAATTCTAGGTACATGCCCTCCTCATCACACACCCACGTGCTCATTCTGTGGCTCAGGATTGTTTAGGTAGTTGTCATCATCAGTGGTTGTTGCCATTTGAGAGGAAGCTTGAGTTTGGGTTGAAGCTGGTTTTTGAGTGGAAGCTTGTGTTTGTGTTGGTGCTGGTGTAGGATCAGCTAGGTTACAGGCTTGCATAGAGAAGTTAAGCATTTCAGCTAAATCATGCCATAGTGGAATGACTGGTGTATCAGTACCCATAGGATGGTAAGCAAAGGTCAACAAGCAGGTCTTGGCACTAGCATTTTTGGAAAACATAGCAACTAAATCATGGTCACTGCTGACTTTGATGTTGGACTTGGTTTCACCACAGTAGTAGAACATGTCAACAATGTCACCAGAACCACAAGGGTACTTATCCACAATGTCTTCGACCAAATCCTTAAAATTTGTTGTGTTAGCATCTACAACTGTGCTTATGCTAAACCAACAGCATCGAGAATTTGTCGCAACGATCCTTATTTTTAATCTGTAGCTCGTTTTGGGGGTCCATCCTACATACGAACACCCATCGATTAAGGCAGATCTACGGCAACAAACTAAGCACCTACAATTAGGCTAAGTGCATGACAATGGAGGACAACAAGAGAAGAAGAAGACAACAGCCTACCCGTCTGAAAGCCACGCCGGGCGCACCTCCGGCTCCACCATGGCGACTCCCTGGATCTCGCGGTCACCCTCAACCAAGGCCCCTGCTGCAGGTGGCCTTGGATCTAGTGGGTCAACCTCTTGATCCCTACCCCATGAGACCCCCTCCTCACGTGTGTAGATCTGCTTGGTCACCGCCGCCTCTTCTCGCCGCCGCCTTGGTTCCTTCGGCTAGGGTTTTGAGAGAGAGAGAGAGAGAGACGAGAAATGAGGAGTTGGAGACTGGGGGTGTCTTTCGTGGGACTTAAGTGGAAAATTATGCTCCTGACGCTTGGACACAGGGGTAAAAGGGTCGTTCTATCCTTCCATTACCGGCCATCACGCTCTAAATTGACGGAAGTGGCACACAGGACCAGAAAAGTTTGCGCGAGGGATTGAGGAGGGGCAGCCAAAATTCTTGTGGCAGAGAAGGAATTAGAAACTTTTATAATGGCTTGTAGGTAAAAGTCTCTTCTCTTTTACCCTCATAAGGCCACAATCCCACATTGGCCCTGACTCCTTTTCTTGGCCTGAATTTTGTTCGCTCTTTTTTTTCTATATATATCATTATTATTAGTATTTCGTTTCCCTTTTGCTACTAGCACATGTGGCGTATATATTATTGGCCTGTTCGGCCGCCTTTCTAGGCAGCACTTCCGCTGTGAATATCTACTGTGTTGTGTCTAGGGTCTGTTCGTTTGAACTTATTAGCCAGCTTATCAGCTAAAATCTATAATATTTTTTTTTCACAATAAATTAACTTCAACCAGCCGAACAAGCTTCTGAGCAGCGGCACCACTGCCAGCAGCAGTAGTCAAGTTGCCCACTCCGGTTGCGAAGCCACCTCAGTCATACACTCATACTTTGGTGGAGTTGGAGTCGAGTCGTCTCGTTGGGTGAGGAGGACGAGGCACCAGTGCACCACCCATCCCTGTCAAAAAAACCACCCATCCCTGGGCTCCGCTTCCATTGCCTAGCTCCGCCGCCGCGGTTCCTCTCCTTGCACAAGTATGGATTTGGTCCCTTGCAGATTACCTTGTTCGTTGCCAGACCAGTGTTTGTATTCCGTTGTGCATGGCATTGCTGGCTCGCCCTCCTCAGGCCTGGTTTGGGATTCGGCGGATCCGGTTGAACTAGTACGGTAGTCCGGATTTGTCTGATGGTAGCACAATCAGCTTTTGTAATTTTTCTTTATTTTATTTTAAACTGTATCTCGGAAAGCAATCCTTTTTTGAAAATTTTCGGGAAGCAATCTGTCCTCGTTCACCTCAGGCCTGCTAGAACCTAACGCGCCTCATCTGTGAGACACTGCTCGTCGCCGAAAGGGAGGGTTCGCCGGGTAGCGGGGCATACTGTGCAATGCTTGGGCATCTACGTGTTCCCTTTGTCTCTTCTCTTGTTATATAACCAAAAAAAAAAGTCTCCCCACCCTCGTATAGTATTTTCTGCTGCGAAGCCGTAGGTTCATACCTTCATTAGGTAGTCAATGATGCAACAAGAAGCACCAGTGGCTGTATGCACTGGATGATGCAAAAGGGCAAAAAGAGTTTCATTTATCTAAAAATTCATATGGATTCTCACTAGGACTTGGACGCCGTGGTTGCTTAGTCTTTGCTGGCAGATGCTTTGTCGCCGATGCTGCTGGATGCTCATGTGTCTTCTCTTGGTGGATACTTTGCCACCTAAGGCTTCGTCTAGCTTGTAAGCAGCCTTTGCGTTGATTCCTTTTATTGCAGGCTCAGTTCTAGATCTTGGGTGTTGAGGGTGCTCGCTCTTTCTTGCTTCCTTTTCTTGTTCTTATGTTTTTTCCAGGTCACTCACCACTAACTCGTTGGTTCATAATCTATGCTATATATAAGGGTTCTCTCGTAGCTGTGTCGTGTAATTCACTCGTCTCATTGAAAAACAGGCTATATTCGCGATCGCGAAAAAAGAAGGCTAAGTATGTCTGCTCTGAGCTCTGTGCATTCCCGTCGGTATAAAGTTCTCCGTACTAGGTTCAGGCAAAAGAGGACAGAGGAACAGATAGCGTATCTCCGGATCAGAAAATGTTTATGTGCTTCTAGAAGCAGCTGTGAATGTGACCTTCTACAATTATTCGAATGTCATATGTTTTCTGAATAAGCCCTTGTTTAGTTCGGCCCAATTTGGCGTCGCCAAATTTCCTATAGAACTGCAGTGCAATGTAGCATTTCGTTTGTATTTGATAATAATTGTTCAACTATTGACTAATTAGGCTCAAAACGTTCGTCTCGCAAAGTACAACAAAACTGTGCAATTAGTTTTTGATTTCATCAACATTTAATACTCCATGCATGTACCGTAAGTTTGATGTGACGGAGAATCTTCTTTTTGCATAGTGCCAAAGTTTAAATTTTGGGTAACTAAACACACCCTAATATAAATAAGAGCACGAAACAAGAATAAGGTGTTGATGTAGAGTGTTTTTAGTTTGGCAGATACTAGCACCCAACTGAATTTTGTAAGCGTGTGCGCCCAGGGCAGATGGGTGACGTGGGCAAGGACCTGACGGCCGGCACGGTTGGCGGCGCGGCGCAGCTGGTGGTGGGCCACCCGTTCGATGCCATCAAGGTGAAGCTGCAGAGCCAGCCCACGCCACCGCCTGGCCAGCCGGCCCGCTATGCCGGCGCCGCCGACGCCGTCCGGCAGACGCTGGCCGCCGCGGGGCCCCACGGCCTGTACAAGGGCATGGGCGCGCCTCTCGCCACTGTGGCCGCCTTCAACGCCGTCCTCTTCACCGTCAGGGGCCAGATGGAGACCGTGCTGCGCTCCGAGCCAGGCGCGCCGCCGCTCACGGTCGGCCAGCAGGTCGTTGCCGGCGCTGGCGCGGAAGTCGCCGTCTCGTTCCTGGCGTGCCCCACCGAGCTCATCAAGTGCAGGTCAGTTGCTTATGACACCCTGCTGCTGCTGCTGCTGCTGCTTGTTTCATTCTGAACACCATTGTTTGCAGAGCACTGATCCTTGATCCCTTGTCAGGTTGCAAGCCCAGAGCGTCATGGCCAGTGCTGCTCCTGCTCCAGCGGCTGCAGCCGCCACCGTGACCGTCCCGACCGCGGCAGTGAAATACGGCGGCCCGATCGACGTGGCGAAGCAGGTGCTCAAGTCGGAAGGCGGCACGCGCGGGCTGTTCAAGGGCCTCTTCCCGACGCTGGCGCGCGAGGTCCCCGGCAACGCCGTCATGTTCGGCGTGTACGATGCGACCAAGCAGGTCCTCGCCAGCGGGCAGGACACGTCGCAGCTCGGCCGTGGGTCGCTGATCTTGGCGGGCGGGCTCGCCGGCGCCTCCTTCTGGGGCTCCGTGTACCCGACCGACGTCATCAAGAGCGTGATCCATGTGGACGACTACAAGAACCCCAAGTACTTGGGCTCCATGGACGCCTTCCGGAAGATCCTCGCCGCCGACGGCGTGAAGGGCCTGTACAAGGGGTTCAGCCCCGCCATGGCAGCGCCTGCTTCTTGGCGTACGAGTTGACCAGGTCCACGCTAGGGTGATGTGGCGTGCTCGCTTTCCTTGTACGTGCCGTTCTACACCATGTTCGTTTATGCTAGAATTTAGCTTACGCCGTGGAAGAAAAACACTGTTTATTAACTGGAAAAATATCGTTGAAGTAGTGTAGCCGACCATGATGCGGTCTTTCTTTTCCGCTTCTGCTGAGTCGACAACTAGTCTGATGTCGATAGTGTCGTGACGACAACCATGACCATGGTCTGATGTCGACAGTGTAAGGGTAAGTTTGGACCACCTAACTAAAAGTTTAATCAGTTATTGGATAATAGGCTAAATATAAACTAATTAAAATTTTCTTTTTTCTAATAAGTTGTACTCATACTAGTAGACATATGGACTTTAGTTCTGGTTGAGAACATGCTTTAGTCTCGGTTTTCTAACCGGAACTACGAATCCGTGACTAAAGGGCAATCTCTTTAGTCTCGGTTGCCTTGAATCCGGACTAAATGTTTTCTCAGGATAAATAATGAGTCTGTCTAATGCACATTCGGTTGTTTCTGTCCCTTGCAAACAACCATTTATTTGAAAGAAACCAAACAACCGAATTCTGTACAACCAATGTTCAATTGTTTTGTCCCTTCAAAACAACCGGTTATTTAAGGCAACAAAACAACCAAAATTCTGTAGGCTCAATATTAAGTTGTTTTGTCTCTTCAAAACAACCTGTTATTTAAAAAATGCCGACAAACACACAGACAAATGCAAAAAAGGGTGAGAACAGGAAACACTATCTCAAATCTGAATTGAAACAAAACATAGCAGACAAAAAAAAGTCCAATCATCTGCAAAAGAAAGAATACTGCAAAAGCTAATAAAAAAACAAACATGGTCACAGTCCAGAGAAATTGGCTGATTTATCCCCTTGAGATATATAATAATATATGTTGACAAGTTCAAACAAACTACACAAAAGTCTCAACTTAATAAACTAAACAAAAGTTTAAAATATTAGATGGACCCAAAATCCTTCGATAAAAATTCTTCATCATCCATAAGGCCAAAAAGGCACAGAGAGCTCCCGGGATTACTGAAAACGATATTGTCGCATAGGCCAAATCTGAGAGCAATTAATAGACGGGTAGAAGTCATCATCCTTAGCTCGCTTTTCCATCTTAAGCACATGGAAAAAACAAACATGTTGACCATCCACTCGAAAAGAACAGCCAGTCATAGATTCAGCATCTTCAGCATCAGCAACTAACACATAAACAGTTTGATTGACTGAATCCAAAGCATACTTGTACTTGGGAACAAACGAAGGCCCACGGCTTTGCCTCGCAAGCCTAGCAACTAGCTTCACCTTATCTTCGGTGTTCAAATCTTTCACAACGATGACACTGGATTGCTCTACAGGAATTGTCCAGATTCTCAAAAACAAACATGGAGACAACTTCGTTTTCAAGAATAGCACCGGAACAATTTCCCTGTAAAAAAAAAAGAAATGAAACGAATTCATAAATGAATAAATAAGTACAAAGACATTGAGCTACCAGGACACTTGACAGAAAAATAGCAACAAAAGGGCAAACTAAGTATTTTCCTTTGACATTTCCAGGTGGGTCACCTTTGGTTCACCCCCAAAAAGATTAATCCATTCAACCCAGCCAAACTGTTTTCTGGTGATTGGGTCAACCAAACCAAAATGCAAGTGTTGGGTTATGGTCTAATCAAAATAACAAAAAAAGCACCTGTTGATGCAAAAAAACAAAACAAAACTAGACTACCACACCACTACGTACAAAGCTATACTGAAAAAAATGATATAAAGCAAAAGATAACTAGAGCATGCCAAAGAACATTTAACATCGACACATAAGAAAAAAAAGGAAGAAGAAGAAGAACACTGTTGACGGTCGTTAACATTAATTATAAAACGTCAACATATCCTGCATATGTACTTAATTTCATCACCAAACATTAGAATAGGGGTTTAAACTAATGAATTCCATGAGCTTTGTTGAATATATGAATGTAGGAGGATTTATCTAGAAAACAGCCCCTAGGACCACTGTCATACTCTCCAAACAAGCAAACCGATATTAGAAAGAGATTTAGTTCGCGAAACCTGCGGAAAACAATTCAAGACGAAGTCTATCCTTTTATGGTACTTAAATTGTAGGACCGTAGTTGCGTTAGTAGAGTTATCCTTTTGCGGTGCTCTACTGTCTAAGCGACGTCCCGAAGTACACAAGAGTAGAGTTAGTTTTAGCTATAGTTGGATGTATATATACTTTGACCATGTAATAAGAATGTCATAGGAATCTACCTCACCCATTGTTCTCCCGAGTTGACTAGTTTATATTATCTTAGTGATCTATCCCCTGAGTGTCATTATGCTTTATTCCTATCATTACATTCACCCCTACTTTAGCTACGCTGGTATGTTGATTAGTAGACATTCCTTTGTTATCCAATAAATCTTTACTCCATTATTTTCCTATGGTAAAATATAAATAACGATACTTGGAATACTTCCGGTAAAATGCTACAATGGTATTCTATGCGCTTGCGATCATATTCTATTTGCACTTAAGAAATACCAATAAGCATTTTTGACGCCGTTGCCGAAGAAACAATAGGCGTAAAGATTTAGATCATTAACATACCACTAGCTTTAGTAGGATTACCCTTGTTCTATTGAATTGTGCAATAAGACAGGACAACAGATGTCGTTTCTACCTTCCGGTGAGCTTCCACAAGAAAAGAAGAAACATTAAAAAACCCCAGGGTGCCTGAATATTCAAGATCCATCAACACTGGAACCCTGCCATCTCACATGTTTGTATAGATATATATATTATTCTAACCATGTGTAGATTGGAAGAAAAGGTCGATGTCACAAGAATTCAAATCATATCTCAAGTGACGAAACAGACGCTGCACTACTCACAAATTCCATCATGTGAGTCATGTAAGTATGATCAAGAAGGGTGAGATAGTCTTGCTCATGGACTTTAAACTTGATGAGTAGTTATCTTTTAACAATTTGCATTCCAATGCATGTTTACTTTAAATAATCCATGCATCCACTACGTTTAGTTTAACTTTTCTCATATCAAATCCACAACATGTTTAGTTCCTTACACACATTCATATTGTTTGCATTTAAAAGGAAAAAATATATATGGACACATAAAGGTCCAAGTGTAAAAAAAATCTCTCACCATGATCATGCTCTTTCATCTCTATTTGAATAAATCTCTATAGTGCTTTCATGCTATCTTTGTTTGACATAGTAAGTTTTGGTTTGAAAGTACTCGACATACTTTCATTAGCTTTTAAATTAAGCATGGTGCTTAGGTTAAAATGCCTTCCTTAATCGAATTAGACATGGAGTATAGTTTGGTTATTGAACTAAAAGTTGTTTGTGTAGACACTAGATATTTTGTTGAACTAACCCCTGCAGAAAACTCTCAAATTCAATCTGGGTAAGTCAAGAGATAAATTCACATCAAAGATGAATCAAGACATGTG
The DNA here is from genome assembly GCF_019320115.1 of Miscanthus floridulus. Classification (NCBI taxonomy): domain Eukaryota; kingdom Viridiplantae; phylum Streptophyta; class Magnoliopsida; order Poales; family Poaceae; genus Miscanthus; species Miscanthus floridulus. The sequence continues at coordinate 104,860,635 of NC_089581.1, forward strand.
ATGAACTCCAAATAACTTTGCGCAAAGAAGACACAACCCATCCTTCATGGATGGAAGAACTGTGAGTATCAAGATTTATTCACTTATCTTTTGTTGCAAGTTATCTTTACCTTAAACCATGCTAGAATGCAGCAAACACATAAAATTTGCTAATAAACAAAATCTATGCTAAAGTAATTCTAATTCCATCCTTTCATTAGCATAGAGGAAAATTACAAAAGTTATGAACAACAACTCATGTTTCAAATTCATTGTATTCCCTTGGGTATGTGTCCACTAACATTTTATAGGAAAAATCAATAAAAGGTATGCTTGTTCATGGTTTGGTATAAACTTGTAAACCCAAAACCAAACCGATACTTCAGTAATGGAACAAAAAGGAAAAAGACGAGTGTCATAAAAAGCACTCACTCATAGGAAGTGGACGAACAAATCAACAGACCACAAGTAACGTCGAAGGCAACCTAGCATTAAGCCTTTCCAAAACTCAAGCTAGGAGGCTGATGAGAAGCAAGATGCAACCCACCTCGTATTAGCCAGAATATGCCTTCTTTCATCACCCTCGAAAAGACCAACTCGCACATCGACGACAAGGACTAGGATGACAAATGCCACTACATCATGGCATGCATCCTCGTATCAACAAACATTAGTAATCAATGGAGCCCTGTCGACGGTGTCTCACAGCTAGCGAATCACTAACAAACAAAGAAGAACAACTCTCCGCCACGCCGCTAGACAATCAAGGAGGAACTTTTGTTCGCATCTCTAATGAACACCAACTCGTCAAGCAAGAATCAACATAAATCAAGAAAGGTTAATGGAAGAAGAGCATGCAATTATCCGTATCCTCATCTCTAGGACCGAGGCTTAATACAATGAAAGGTCCTGCTTAACGGACTACGAGCTCTCGCCAATAGGTAAATTGGATAAGCCTCCTTTAGGTATGTTTGTCACTAATCATTTCAATAAAATGAAGGAAAACACAAGGTATTTCCAACCAAGCATTATGCAACATAAAATCACATTCATAGGAGAATTCTATCATCCAAACTTGATTCTATATTATGCAAAATTCAAGTATGGGGGATGGAGTTCTTCAAAATATCTCATGTCATGTTGCTAGTTTGTCTTGGTCATCCCTACCTTTATGATGAGCTCAACTTGCTAAATCTCTATAATGCTCCTTTGGGTCACCATACATATTCTTGTTTTTACTTGAATAAATCTCTTGAGTCTTTCAAGCTTCCTTGTTTTGTTATAAGTATGCTTTGGAATACTATTCGAACATAATCATTGGATCAAAACATACTTGTATAGAATTCGGTTGTACAGATAGGTAATGTTAGGAGATCATTTGTAGAAACAAATCAAGGTTTGAGGTATTCTTCAAAACAATTTTGCACATCTTTGCTTGAACCTTGTTGAAAATTTGAAGTAGTGGTGAATAATAAAGGTATATTATTTAAAACATGGGATATAGATTGACCTTTAACTCCATGGCAACACTATCCTTACTTTGAATCATTTGTATACTCCTTCTTGTATATGTTGTCTACTAATCCCTAGCAGAGAAGAAACAATAAAAGGAGCAGAAGGTCCAAACAAAGTGCCAAGATCCATAAAACAAAGGACAAAAGGATGGTATGATAAAAGGATGAGAAAGGAATACAATATAGGAGACAAGATGTTCATGAATAGCTCAAACAAGGAAAGCTTCAAGCATGAAGAAAAGACCAACACAGTCATCTACCTTCGTCACATGGTGTCATCACGCTCCAATGATGAAGGTAACATCCTAAGGTAAATGGTCATTATTTAAAAAGCTTCCCTTTGATCTTGGTATGCACATAAATAAAGAAACAAACATATTTGAGTTACAACTTTGCTTGATTCAACCTGATTGACTCAACATGTCTTGTTCCTTAAGCTTGTTCATAGCATCACTTTCTTGATCTCATAGTCTTAACCAAATGAGCTAAAATTTTTGCATATCTTATCTTTGGAAGATGATAGTCATAGTCATGTAAAGTTTGATACATTTTGTAAAGATGGATAATCCTTCCATAGGTTAAGCAACTCCACCCTTTTTGACAAATGTATTCAAATGCCACATTCATACTCATCCTCCTCATTTTGTCACCCATGTTGTAAGAATGAGCAATGCACATAACGTCAACCTTAACATGATTCGATGTACCTAAGGTTAGAGAATAATAAATAAGGTTTTAGTTCTGTTAGTGTTTTTCCACCAACAGAGCCCATGCACTTGATCTCTACCTTATCTTTATGAGCAGAACACACTTCGAGTAAAGTGTGGGGCAGTCGATCCCCCAAATTCTACAAGTGGAAGTTTTGAATTGACAATAGGCTCACAACCATTGATGAGAGGACAACTACCATCCAAGGTACGTTACATAGTCAAACACAATTGCAGACTACTATGGGACACAAGGTGGTCAGCCTCCAGCAACAATAGCAATAGCAAAACTAGAACTGGGAGGCTCTGTTCCAGCATTTCCACATCCGACCACTACATTGAGAACCTCGACAACAACTAGCTTGGGGGAGAGGCACCCCATTATATCGAGCTAAGTATTTATTTCCCTTTTGTTTTATTATTTTTAGGTTTCCTTTATAAAAAAGATGAATAACTAAAAACAAAATAAAAAGTTATCTTTATAGAAATATATATAGTTATAATGTGTGATCTAAAAAATGAAAACAAAATAAAAAGAGTGTCTAGTTTGCTTTAATTTCTTTTAAGAGCTAAATAAATAATAAGGGACTCTTAAGATATTCTCTTAAAATAGAAATGATGAATAGTTGCTCTGTTGTAATTTCTTTTAAGTACCTAGTTTTTAGCCTTGAATTCTCTCGAGTTTTGGATAAAATTGTTTTGATATAAGGATTTACTCTTAACTTGAAACTCGTGGGTAGCACATGCTTGATCTAAGTCTAGGTAATTGATGGATATGATATGAGAAGGTTTGAACTACTATTTATCTTGTTCCAAGTGATACTAAAGTTCTGGAGATTTATCTTTTGAAAAACATAAAAATGCTACATGATGAGTTCATGTATGACAAAGCTTGAACTCACACCAAAGCCATACATGTTGTTTAGGTTAGGAAAACTTCCACATACATGCTTCTTGTAATTGCATTGAGTTTATCAAGCTTTGTTGACCCTTATGAGAGATTTGTCATGCTCTTAAAATCAAGATCACGTACACACCACCCAAATATGCACTACTCTTACATTGGGGGTAGGCGCAAAAACATGCCTTCCATCTAGATTCACCAAAAAATGTTTTACTCCTACACTGGGAGTGAACACAAAAATATGCTTGATAGGTTTTTCATCCACTAAATAAATGCTCCAAGTTCTTGTTGTTATCTCTCAAAATTTTTGTTGAAAAAAGAGGCATGGGCTATGCAAAAGTTATTCATATATAAAAAAGAAGAAAAGAAAAAAAGGGAGTTGGGAAAAAATGGACAAGTGTCCGAGATAGCTAAAACAATGGGTACTTAGATGCCCACTTGAAAAAAAGAAAGAGAGATAAATAAGATAGCCCCTGTTCTCTAGCAAATATTTTCAAGTTTTCAAAAGAGAGAGATAAGTTTTCAAGGAGCAAAGTAGAATTAGGTTAGCCACCATATATATCCACACACATGCACATCTTGATTCGATTGTATGACTCAATTCTCTTTGGATCCGTTGTTTGACTTTACAACATATGCATTGCAAGTATGCTCTAGCTTTCTCCCTACCTATGAACTCCACATAAAGCCTTAGTGGTAGGAAGAAAAAAAGTAACAACAAGTTATGCCTTGGTGATGATCCACAAATATCACATATATTGAGATACTTGAGAGTGTCATACAATGGAATCTCTGAGTTTTATTTTGAAAACTTATAAAAACTCCAGAACAATGGTGGAACAAAGAACTTGGGACATAGTGCTTGACTTGATTGTTCTGTCTTTTAATTACTCAAGACCCAAGTGAAGGCTAAGAAGCCCCATGGTTAAAGGTAATATGGGTAAGTTTGAAAGTTAGATTAGTTTATTCTAATCCGAAGGAGAATTTTTGATTGAACACCTGTGTACTTTTAAGGCGTGAAAGTATTGTAGCAACTCCTGATCCATTATTCAAGTTTAACTTTGCTCAGAGACTAGCAAGGTTTAAGTGTGGGGGAGCTTATTGACGGTCGTTAACATCAATCATAACCTTCAACATATCCTACATATGTACTTAATTTCATCACCAAACATAGGAATAGGGTTTTAACTAATGAATTCCACGAGCTTTGGTGAATATGTGAATGCAGGAGGATTTATCTAGAAAACAACCCCTAGGACCACCGTCGTACTCTCCAAACAAGCAAATTGACATTAGAAAGAGATTTGGCTCATGAAACCTACAAAAAACAATTCAAGACGGAGTCTAGAAGCTTCCACCGGAGGGTGGGGCCCACCTATCATAGAGATAGGCCGGCCGACCTATGGCTCCCACCGGTAATCATCTCCTTTCTACGTCGATTTTCCACCGCCTTTGAGAGTCCATCTCCACCATTGATCAAGGTTGGTTCATCCAACGGTGATCGAGGGAGTTGACGTAGATCGATGACATGGTGATTTCTTGCCCCCCTACTCCACCTCGATTCCTTGCCCCCTACTCCACCTTGACCTATATATAGCAACCCCTACCCCCCTCCCTAGAGCTAGCTTAGAAACCTTAATTCATATCTCTCCTTCAGATTAACACACACCAGGAGGATTAGGTCTAGATCTCTCTAATGTAGTAGATTAGTAGCTCGGGAGTGAGGGTCGAGTTGAGCTCATGCTCAAGTTCTAGATCTAGTCTTAGAGGCTTGGCAAAGCCTTGTAACTTCACTTCTACATCTTGTAAGACTTATTATTAATTCATCATATTCCTATTTACATGGCTATGCTTACTTTTAATATATATCTTGCTCAGTTGAGGTTATCATTACTTTTGTGTATAGGTTCATAGAGTGCTTAGCCTGCTAGTTTACCATGGTTGGGCTAAGTAGCCGAGCCGCGTGTAAGCATGGTGCTTATATGATGCTCTGCCTGTGAGTACACCCTGTTCTCTGGTTGTATGGTAGCAGTGGGAGGTGACAACCCCATCTATCCTTCATAGTCCATACCGAATTGAGTAGGATCTTAAATTGTAGGACCATAGTCGCATCAGTAGAGTTATCCTTTTGCGGTGCTCTACTGTCTAAGCGGCGTCCCGAAGTACACAAGAGTAGAGTTAGTTTTAGCTATAGTTGGATGTATATACTTTGACCATGTAATAAGAATATCATTGGAATCTACCTCACCCATTGTTCTCCTGAGTTGACTAGTTTACATTATCTTAGTGATCTATCCCCTGAGTGTCATTATGTTTTATTCCTATCATTGCATTCACCCCTACTTTAGCTATGCTAGTATGTGATTAGTAGACATTCCTTTGTTATCCAATAAATCTTTACTCCATTGTTTCCATGTGGTAAAATATAAATAACGATACCTAGAATACTCCTAGTAAAATGCTACAGTGGTATTCTGTGCGCTTGCGGAATCCTTCATATTATATTTGCACTTAATAAATACCAACAAACACATACCTTAACAGTGATATCAACATCCAAGTATGCTCTAATTGAATTCTTCCTCATCACAATACTACTAACTTTACAAAATGAGGCATTAACTTCACCAACTCGAATAGAGTAAGCACAATAGGTTTCAACAACTTGATCATCAGCAGCGAGGCAATACACTGTCCTATCAACCTCATCATAATAGAATTTCAACATCTTGACAAAAGTATGAGGGATAAGCTGCTTACAAGCACGTGTGTCGGTGTTTTATAAATTGGACTAGTAAACTTATATGATTGTCGCGTGGCTCTAGGAAGACGATGGTAGCATCTAGTGGACATGAGGATTTATACTGGTTCAGGCCGGAGCCCTACATCTAGTCTCAGAGATGATCGAGTGTGTGTTCCTCGCTTGAATGCTCTAAAGTTCTTACAATGGGGGGGGGCAAGAATGGTGAAAGGTCCTATGTTAGGCGATGGGCTACCCAAAGAGAAGCTCTCGGAGCCCTACTATAATGGTGAACGAATGGAATGGTAGAGGATGTGAATCATCCATGAGATGGGTGCCCTAGCTGCCCTTATATAGAGTTTAGGGCCAGGGCTTGTATAATGAGGAGGTTCTCCTGACCGAAGGGTTGAGAGCCTGAGGGAGGGCTTAGCTAACTTGGCTTGCAAGTTACGCCATCTTCTGGTGCACGTCCGGTTGTGGCTATCATCATGGTCTTCTAGCCATGTTGTGGTAGGATGTGATGTGTCCCTACTATGCCGGCCATGGCGGCACTATAGCCACAATGGTGGTTCGTCAGCCATCCTATGCAATGTGGTGTCCATCATGGCCTTCGTCATCGTCTGCTGGTTCCTAGGGGCATCGTACCCGAAGTAGGTAGTTGCCCTGGGTCGTCGTTCGCTTGGTCGCTTCGTAGGGTCGAGGGCCATGACCCTGATCATTAGGGTCAGGTCTCTCTGCCAGTCTGTATGGCCTTTTCATCGAGTCCCTTATCATGGATCCCATCCCATAACAGGTGGGATCATACAAGCGTCTAGTCGGTTTGTATTTGGATGGTAGGTATCGTACCCGTTGCCACCATGGAGCGGTGTTGTCTCATCGGTGTGGCATGGCACAAGGATGGGGTCTGATCGAACCGAGATGACTACTGTCACCTCGGTCTTTATGGGGTCAGTGCGGCATGCTCGCTCTTGTTAGAGCAGACGTGCCTAGCTATGCTCGACCTCTCCATCCCTCTTGGGAGTCATGATGGGGAGAGGTCATGCGTCTTGCTAGCGCTGTGTGCTAAGGTAGGTGGAAAAGGTCTGGGATGACCCTAGGCCTTAGCGCCTAGACTGCTCTACTCAGCTTTCGCTATCGTTCAGACCTTTGTTGGCCATTGGGCCACGTAGCCTGCTAACTAGTCGGTGCCTTGCGACACCCCAGGGTTACAACCTCAACAATAGCCCCCGAGCATTTTTACAACCACGAAGTGATCGTGAAAGGGATGATGCGTGTGTGTGCTGGAGCGCGGGTTCATAGTCATGTATTTTCTAAGCTTTGCCGCTCGACCCCTTGTGGGCTTGGTGCATTAGGATTGTAGTTCGGTGTTGTGCCCTGTCCCATCCATTGAAGGGGTATGTGATTGTTGGGCCTTGCCGTGTTAGGGTGTCGCTCATTAGGGGTCCGTGCCCCAGGCAGTGCCGTGTGGTCTCAGTCGATGCTGCATTGGCCCTGCCTTCAAGGAGATTTTGATTCTCCTGACCTTGTGTGAGCATCTAGTGTTGGTTGTGGCTTTCGCTATTCTCTCTTGGGCCAATAAATATTGGCCCTTCGCTTGAGCTACCCACGATTGTGTTTGAGAACCTATTCTACTAGTCCTCTCAAGATGCTTGTTCTCAAGAGAGGAGGGAGATGGAAGGATAGGAGAGAGAGAAATGTCATGAGTTTCTATTTTGTTGAAGGTTTTTTGTGATGGCCAGGCACTGACGTCTGTCTATCTATCGATAGGTGCTAGGAGGGATCTTGTGATCTAGGCAGGACTGGGTGGTTTGGTCACTAGAGCCACTACTTTGGGATTCCCCTGGCCTCTAGAGCGCTCTGGCTCGTATGTGTGAGGTGGCCCTTGCTGTGGGTAGTTCCACCATGCCATTCCTATCCTTGTGAGATGGCGGTGTTGAAGCCATCTCTCACCCCTGTGTCCTGTGCTTCGGGAGCTACAACACTGGATAGACTTTTGTGGGGTGCTTCTCTTCATCATGTTTTGTTGCGATGGAGGGGAGCGGCCCACAAGCCCCTATTCAGTGCCATAGCTCCTAGAGCTCAGGTCACTACTGTACCGTGCCTAAGGTTGCTAGGCCATGTGGTGCTGGTCGCTGCTTATTTTGTTGGGAAGCAAAGAAGGGTTTGTTTGTGAAGTGTCATGGTGCTCGGCTGGGTCTGTTTGTAATTTCCCATGCTTTGACCCAGGATTGTTTCTTGATTTAGGTGAAAATTTTGTTTCGGGCTTGGCGCTAGGGTTTTAGAGGTGTCTTCATTGACCAGAGGTAGTTGCCTCAATCTAGTGCCATTAGGGTCATGGTTCTCAGTGGGATGCATTGCCATCTGATTGAGTGTCAATGGTTCGGGGGTGCTGGCGCCCTCCCTTTCTATTCCCTGATTCCCTTTATGACCCAAGGGATCATGATGCCTTTGTTACAGGCTGGTTTTGAGTTTTGCCCCACGCAGAGAGAGGCATGTCCACCGTAACCACATGGTTGGAGTGGTGTGCCTCATCACGGTCAATGGGTAATCTGAGCGGGACCCAATATTCTCCTAATCGACATAGAGTTTAGCTATGCCTCATGTGAGATATCCCATAAATCATTGGCCGTCAATCCTATTGGTCCCTAGCCACCTCTGTAGTGGCCAAAGGGCAAGATGCCTCCCCCTAGAGGGGGTCAACCCAGGAGACTTCGAAGTGGACAACTCAAACACAACGAGAGACGGTCGTGTGGCTCCACACCACCGATTAGACCCACAGGGGCCCATCTCCTCCCTACCCCTATCCCTTTTTGTGGCCTTGAGCCATTCTAAGGACCAGCGCAAAGGTGGATTCCTAAGTATGATGTTAGGTCGGGACCATGACTCGGCTTTCCTATGTATGGGCTCGGGGCCTTTCGGGCCTCTTTTGTTGGGGTCATGGTTTACCAACATTCACTCGGCGCGTGATCGCATGTGCGTTCTGCGGTCATGATGACCGAGGGTCACTCTACGCATGGATCTAGGGGGTGGTTAGTCTCCCTAGATCCTTCATGTCTTAATGGCACCTCTACGCATTATGGCTCATCGGCTCGTCTTCCGAGGGCTCATGGGGCCTGTATTAGGGCAGACTCCATGTGGGTGCGGTTCGCTTTCCTAATCACCTGCCACATAAATAGTTCCCTCTACCTGAGTCGACCTCTTACCTTGTTCTCGGCTCCTCCCACGATTCCTATAGTTTTTGAAGGAAAAATAGAAGGAGAGGGGTCGAGTTTGTGTGGTTTACCTTTAGATCATGTGTGCCGCTGCCGTCACCATCTACACTACTGCCTCCGCTTCCTCCTCCACCCGAGACGCAAGATGGCAGAGTGGATTCCTTCATCAGGTGATGGAGGTGAAACTGTAATGCCTCGTGTGTGAAGGGTCTTCTTCCACCAAAGGAGGTTACCAGATGGAGAGCCCCCACCAATGAGGTGGTGCCTCATCCACAGCCTAGGGAAGTGGTGTCGTTCATCGACTTCCACAAGCATGGGTTTAGGATCCCGACATCTAGCTTCCTTCGTGATTTCCTCCATGAGCATGGGGTCCAGCTATAGCACCTCCCTCCTAATGCGATGTCATAGCTAGTGGGCTTCGTGGTCTTGTGTGAGGTCTTTTTGGGGATTGCCCCCAACAAGGATCTATTTCGGAGGGTTTTCGAGGTGAAAACCCATAAGGCGCATGGTTTGCATGGTAGCGTTTTTGCCCCCATGGGTGGGATGAACTTGTAGATGCACTAGGGTGTCTCTCGCAGTTATTCGTGCTTACCACTGAAGACTTCAAATTTTGGCTGGCACACCCATTGGTTCTACATCTAGGACGATGCCGCCGCCCCCTTCCCCCTTTCTCTAGCGCTGCTCCGGTGAGGCTGGACTCATGGAGTTGGGGGTGTGGCAAGAAGTGGTTATTGAAGGTAATAGAGATCCTAGAGATCCTCAAAGGTCAGGTGTCAGCCGGGTTGAATGGCGTCATGGTCCTACTGACCATGATCGAGCAGTGGGTCCAACCCTTGAAGTGGCAGGCGACCCTATTGTGTGATTACTCATGGGTCGAGGACCTGACCCATGAGACTAGGGAGACTGCTCGATGCTTCTAAGATCATGAGGTAGGTTAGTGGATTAGCCATCTTCTAGAACCATAGTCACCGTCGGATGCGCTGTGGAGGCATTCTCGGTGACCCATCGGCCTAATCTGCTAAGCCGCCTCGATTCATCTTTTGTCTCTTCACTGAAAAGTTGTCAGCTAATCAGTTTCATTTCCACAGCATGTACCCTCTTTCTACTCTCGCTTCCATCTCACCTACCCCGAAGGTGCCGAGCATGCTGCTCAGGAGAAGGCTACCGCCGAGAAGGGAAAGAGCCTCAGGCGGGAGAGGGCGAGGAAGTAGATGGAGCGTCAAATGAGCAGGGCTTCATCGTTGGATGACGATGATGATGATGATGATGATGAGGACTCCAAGGAAGTTGATGAGGACCTGATGGCCCTTCATAGCATCCCTGATGTCTCTCTCAGGGTCCGACGGTGGTGTCGGGCCGAGCGGTGCTGATAGCCCGACGGGCATCGGGGCCAAGGAGAGTTCCACCTAGAAGCGAGTGACTTCATCACCACTGAGGGGGCCAAGCCCAAAGTGTCCCTATGCTGCCACTGCTGGTGGCCAGGACTCTTCCCGGGTGGCTCCTGTTGCCCCCTCCCTACTGGGGCCTAAGGCTCTTGCCTAGGGAGGAGGCGACGAGAACATGGTGGAGATGTGTGCTACGGGTAGGATGGATAGTGGAGCTTACCACCCTTCCCTGGAGATACCTAAGGGGAAGGACCTAGACCTCCTTCGGCGCCTTCTTGCCAGTACGGTGGCTGGGCCCCCTATGTCCCTAGCCTTTCGTGTGGAAACACCAGTACCCTGGGGAGGTAGGGGCATTGGGGATCGTAACACAGAGGATGCCAGGATTGTCGGTGCTATTAGGGGTGCCTCAGTTGGCCTTTGGCCTGGCAGCAGTCGACATTGGCGCCTCTCGCCGTGATCCCTTTTGTCGAACTGCATGTAGAAGGGCGGATTGCCCTACCCCTGGTAGAATGCTCCACTAGGTAGATCATTCTTCTAATTTTTTTCACGTCATGGTTGTCGACTGTTATCTAGCCACCTAGGCTTTGTTAATCTTCATGATGCAGGGAACCCCTTCTAGAGCTTGCGGTCCTAAGGCCCTCGGGAAGTGGTGCGTGCCCCTCCATGCGGGTGGAGTTGTTGGGAGATGGTGCTGCCCTAGGGGCGATGGCTGGGCAGGGCCTCTATTATGGCTTTGTGCTCACCCCTTGTGGACGAGCTCGACCTAGGTGAGGACCGCCTGTCGTGGCCCCTATCCGACCAATTTTGGTGAAGCACTATTTGTGGTGGATGATGCGACTAAGTGAGCCACGAGGGAAGTTGCTTCCTAGAGCTGTCAGTGGATTCAGGAGACCTTGGCTGAGATGGGCGACGTCGACACCACGGTTGCTAGGCTGAGCGTAGAGGCCCATTGTTAGATGATCGATGAGGTGGTGGTTTAGGTGCAAGTAAGTTCTCCAGTCCTTTGTCTCCGCCATGCTTGTTCCATTATTGTTGCAGCTGTCTGATCGCCCTTCTTTTCTATAGGAGCTAATGAGGACTTTGATTGAGAAGTCCTGATTCTTGCGCCTGGCCTTTCAGGCGTAGGCAGGAGATGCCACCGTCTATGGTTGTCTAGCTGTGGTGGAGGCCAAGGTGCGGCGCTTGCGCGGGGAGTTGGAGGCCTCCTAGTGATCAGGGGGAGGAGCTAGCCCACCGAGAGGCATAGGCTTGTATCAGTCCCTAGATCAGTAGCTGATACGCACAACTCAACAAGATTGATATAAAAAACCCATACTTTTATTGCTAATGGGAAAAACATGTTACATGGTTTGGGTTTACATAGCTTGGACCACTGGCCTTATATCGTATATCAGACTTTTATGACAATGGTCCTATGTCAACAGTGGCTCCATTCCTATAGGCAACTTGGAGTGTGAACGTAACCATAGACTTATCCCTTAAGCGTATTCCTAGATCGCAATGTCAGTAATCCTAGCGTAGCTCTCTCGTACGGCTTCAACTTCAAGTGTACTTCGGCTATCCTATTCTCGCATAGCTCTAGAAGATCCATCCGGGTAGGGACTCCTATAGCTATGCTCCTAAACACATAGAATGGAGAGGGTTGGGTACATAAAGTACTCAACAAGCCCTAATTTTGAGTGGTGGAGTGGAAAGGAAGGCTATATGTGGAGATGGGTTATAATGGTGGAGGTGGTTGTAGTGGTTGGGGTAAAAGTGGTAGGGTGAAGTAGTTATAATATTATGTTGGAACCTGGCACTAGTATTACCATTCTCACTAGTTCCTATTATTCATTATAATTACCTGTTTAGTAAAATGTCTTACCAGATCATCATAGTTGTAGAAGTCTAATCATATTATCCCATCCTAGCATTTGCCGATTCCAAGGGCGTGGCTATTCAAATAGATTTGGTTAACTCTATAGAGGTGTACAAATTTCTCCACACGATAGACACAGTCTGACAACATCGTCATGGTTTAGACAGGTCTAATGAGATCTCGTACCCGTTTGGAAGCTAACCTAGATTTCCATATAATCTCTACCACGGCTTCTTAGGGGTTGGAAACACAAAACTAAGAAGATACCAAATCCCCCCAAACATGATGATACCAAATCATCACAAAAGAAAAACATGGCTTGAACATGGCCAAGAAAACAAGGGCTCGAAAGCGGCCAAAAATGAAAGCTTAACGTGGAAGATCACATAGCATCCATGCCGACTGGACCACGGAAGAAAACCTATCCCTGTGTCAGCTCCTGATATTCCACTACCTACACCGGCCTCCTAGTAGAAACTGTAGTTCTATCTAACAGGGTGTGAGATCTAGTCTACCCATATAGACATGTGGTTGTACGCAATATCTCACTAGGTGTCAGGGACTACGAACTGGTCCTTATGTGACTGAGGCGAGTATCTTCCATAGGAATCCTCTCCAGGCATTCCTACCAAGGCAATTTATCTCCATAAACTACCCCCACTCACCCCATGTCAGGGTTTAGTCAAGTTTTACCAATTGTAAGTTCCATAGTTATTATTCTCAAGTTCATTAATCACATATCATATCAAGGTAACCCTTACCTTATCATCATTATTATAGTCAGGTTCATAATTATGGTTTCATGGGTTTCAAGTAGTGTAACCGGGTTATTATTTAGCGGAGATGGATAGTGGAGGGTTTATAGTGGTGGCTAGCAATATGTGGTGGTGGTGGAAGGAAGGTGGTTAAGGCGGTGGCCTATAATATAGAGGGAGGGGTTAGGTGGGTGTTAGGACTTGCCTCCATTCGCTGATGATTATATCCTCGTCCGATTCCCTATATCTTTTGCTCCTGTCCTCAAAACTCCATTGGGTTTTCTCATGTCTTCTATCCTACGTGGTCTAGCATTGACAAACAAGGAAACACAAACAAGGAAAATAACAAGTAAGGCATGTAAAACAATTATAAGCAAACAAACGATCCTAGATGGGTTGGTCCTATTGGGTGGTGGCTGGCTAACTAGGGTTATCACTATTATGTCATTCTAAAGTAAGATTTAGATGGAGGTATTCCATCCAGAAGGTAGGGTTTCTACGGGTTAGGTTAAGATGGGTGGTTGGTCTGATGAAAAGCCAGACAACATTATTAGGGTTCATTATGTGAACCTGAAGGAGTAAATCTGACCAAGTCATCATAGATGACATGGCTGACCTCTTCAGGTCCACCAGGGTTAGCCACGCATACGCATAAGCATATGTGTGTGACTAGGGTTAGGTTGGTAGGCTAGGTTACGGCTAGGGTTAGTGGCATACACACATATGCATGTGTATATACCCATGTTTAGGTGGGGTTAGAGTTAGCCATACACAGGCGTATACCCGGGTATCGGGTAAATCTATGTATGTATGGTTATCTACCTATTTTAGATGGTTGGGTACAGATATATTCGAGCATGTGTCATGGTACATACACATACGCGAATATATGGGGTTTACTACTACTACGGCGATGGGCCATTACTATTATCGCTATTTAATCTAATTATAAAAAGAAAAGCAATCAAACTAGAATTTCAATGGGCACCAATAATTAGGGGTTAGGGATATGATTATGTAGGGTTTTATTTTAGAAGATTTATGGTGCAAGAATTACTGAAATTCAGAATTAAAACGAGAGAGATACAAATTATTAAAGTTTACCTGACTAATCGTGAATGGAAAGTAACACGTATATTATTTCTACAATTTTTATCTAATGAAAGTGAGTGGCAAACTATCTAGGTATGATCTAGGGTGACTCTAGTTTATTTACAAATTTTCTAAGAATTTTTCTGTAATTAATAATCTTATCTTTAATATCCTGTGTACGTTTCCTATGTACCCCTACGAATTTAACTCTGGCTGACGCGTGGGACCGGTCAGTTGTGTGGGCTGACCGGCACTGCACCCGTGGTCCCGTGCATCGATCTGGGGACTGGCTCCCTTCTCTTTGAGGTTCATGTGGACTGCGTCCATGGCAGAGAGGGGAAGGGGAGTAGAGACTACCGTGTGGGGCCCTTAGGACGACGTGGCTGGCTCCCACTGGCTGCCCCTGATGAAGCCAGGTGCTCCCAAGACTTATCCCATTCATCGGCCCCAATCGAAACAGAACAAAGAGAGAGGAGGAGAAGGGAGTGAGGAAAGGAGCAAAGCGGAGGAGAAGCAGGGCACGGCGGCAGTGGTGAGTTTGGTGCTCGGCGAGGGCATGAGGGAGAGAAAGGGACGGAGGGAGCAGAGGTGGGCAGAGTGGTGGCAGGAGATGGAGAAAGGTGGAAGAGTGGAGCAAGGCATGGTGACTCCAGCGTGGAAAACCCAGCGGCACAGGGCGTTGGTCTTCGGCGCGGTGGATGGCAGCCAAGCGAGAGCGGAGGCAGGGCAGAGGGGGAAGAGGAAGGAGGAGCAGAGGAAAGAGACGGACTGTGGAAGAAGGGCAACGTGACAGCAGGAGCGCGGCGATGGTGGGAGCTCAGTAGCAGCACTGAGAAGAATGGGGAGAGAGCTCAGGAGAGGAAGGAGTGGCTGGAGCCCGACCTCGGCACAGTGCGTCGTTGACGCACTGGAGGAGATAAAGGTGACAGGTGGGTCCCGCCTATCGGTGGAAGGGAGGGGAAAGAGGAGAGGGGCTGCTGTGTTGCTGGGCCTCGCGCACGACTTGGGTCAGAGGCGGCCCATCGCGGGAAGAAGAGGGAGAGGGAAGAGGTAGGGATGAAAATGGATCGGATACGGACAGATATCACCGATATTACATTTGTTTTCATATTTCTGTCCGGATTCGGATTCAAATACGGATAGTGTCAACTATGTCGGATAGGATACGATTGGATATCGACATCATAAATATGCGATTTGAGTATTCGGATATGGATACGGTATCGGATGTTGGATATCTGAACTCGGATATAGACAGATCTCAACCCCTCTAAACGGATTCGGTTTTGAATATGGTCGAAAAATTTCCGTACCGTTTTCATCCCTAGGAAGAGGAGAAGGGAAGGGAGGAAGCACGAGATGGGCCATGACGGTTGGGCCGGCCCATCGTGGGAAAGAAGGGTAGGAAGGGGAGGGTTGAGGGGAGAGGTTGAGGGTGCTGGGTCACGGGTTGGGCTAGGCAGACCCAATTCAGGAGGGAGGACACAAAACATGTTTTATATTTTTCTAATTCCTAGAAAAGTAAAGAATACTAATATACTTGTATGCATGATGTACTATACATGTTCTAGTATAGCTAAATATTTTATCCACTCTGTTATATTAGAAATTAAGGTAATGG
This sequence comes from Miscanthus floridulus, assembly GCF_019320115.1. Taxonomy (NCBI): domain Eukaryota; kingdom Viridiplantae; phylum Streptophyta; class Magnoliopsida; order Poales; family Poaceae; genus Miscanthus; species Miscanthus floridulus. The sequence goes on from NC_089581.1 coordinate 104,876,402, forward strand.
CCTTATATTCCTACATTTCTAATGTCTATAAATTTGTTAAATGTAAATTGGGAGGCAATTTTGGAAAGAACTAAACCTATAATTTGTTAATGCGATGGCTATTATGATCCCTAGAGAGTATAATAATATTTACATCTACGGTGTATTATCTACCTCTATATTGTATTTCAAGAATGCAATTAATAATTAAGGGGAGTTATTTTTGGTGCCACAATTAAATTCCTAGAAAAGCAATCACGCTGGCATTCAAGCAAGCATTCAACAAGCACTCAAACATACACTCAGGCAAACAAACGTAGGCAATGGAATTTAATACGAGACGATCTTCTAATCCTATAAATCATTCCTAGCGCTATAACTAAATCCTACACAGCACACAATATGCATATGGTGGATTTTGATGCAGGGTTTTGGATATACATTTTCAAAATGGTTTTGTGAGAAATAAATAGTCAGGGTTTTAATTTATTGTAAAATTTTAAAAAGTTCAAATTTTTAGTGGGTTTTAATATGATGCAAAAACACGGGTGTTACAAGGGGCATCAGCGCCTTGAAGCTGAGTGCTCCACTTGTAGCGGCATGTTCCCCTGCATTCTGCGCTATGTCTTTGTTCTGTCATTGCGTCTGGCTATGAACCAGTTATCTTTTCATAGGATTACGTGTGAGGGTGCTCTCGGATAGGAGGAGAAGGTGACCTGTGAACCAAAGGATGCTGGAGATAGACAACCAACTGACCGCACTGACTGCTTTCGGACGGGCTCTCTGCGAGGTTGTGCTCGACGCCGATCGAAGGAGTGCCCGCCTCCATGTGGATTCCCTGATTTTTGAGGGATTACATCGTGGCGCTCTTCCCGCCTTGACTTCGGTCGGCTTGCACTACAACGGTGTCGATTTTGAAGTCACTGGGTGAGGGCATGCTCTAGGGAGTTCTGAGAGCGAGGTCCTAGCCATCGAGTGTGCCACTGCCCAAGGCACGGATGCCCTTGTGAACAAGATGTCGGGCATGAGCATTCGTCGTCAGCATCAATCTTCTAGGGTATAAGGTTTTGTCAAGGACTCCTAGGGCTTTTTGGGTGGCTGATTTGTAATGGACATGTTTGGCTTTTTGAGCGGAGGACTGGTGACCAGCGCATTCTTTTGTCATTTGGCTGCCTTTTCGCTTTTGTTTTCGTTCGAATTGGAATGTGCTTCGTCCCCTTTGGTCTTGTGCTTGTAGGTGTGTATTTTAGCCTAGGGGTTGGCCCCCGAGGCTAGAACAGTGCATACCCTATTGGAGCGGTGTCACATCAAGGGCAGGTCGTAGATTCCGGCTCGATGCGAGAAGAAAGTGAGCAGGTAGCTCATGGCCTTTTCCCTCCTGTCCCTTTCGCCTTGAGCGAGCGAGTTCCTGGTTCGTGCTGACGAGAAGTCGAGGCTCAGGTCATCGATTCATCGTGGCGAGGGGAGCTAGTCAGAAAAGAGTTCAAGATGGATGGATCACTGGGATGATGACAAATGGTGATGCGCCATGGATTGTGTGTGTGCATATGAGTGTAGCCCTCGCGAGTGAGTAGCGTTCGGCCTGTGGGCATGGGTCGGATCGAGCCACTCAGGGAGTTGAGCGCTACTAGGACATGCTGTGTGGGAGTCGTGTTATCTAGTTTTGCTCTGTGGGTTGGTCCTAAGTTTTTGTGGCTATCGACGAGCCTATATAAGTATGTGGACATGCTTGGGCAGTGAGGCTAAGGTCAAAGTGGATTTGACTGACCGATGTACCAAAAGTCGCCTGATGATCTGGTTGCCGTAGCTCGGGGCACGTCGAGCCCCAAGCGTTTGCTTGTGGCAGAGTTGTCGTAGTCCCTAGGCTATGAGCTGATGGAGTCGCTTCTTTACTACTTTGAGCGGTCGTAGCTAGGTGGGTCGGCCTCCTAGGTGGCCTTGGGCCGGTCCTCACTGGCTTGATGTCCTCGGGGGGCTCGCAGACCCTCGAGGGTGATCTTCTTATGTCTAGCTTGCTGTAGCTTTTGGCCGGGAGGGCTCGTGTGTTTTGGTGCCCGGGTCCTCCTAGCTCGACGTCACCTGCTGTCGCCACATCTCCATCTCCGAGTGTAGCTGCCACCTTTGATGAAGAACTACCACGATCAGTCATTGTGGGAGCTGGCCTTAAGTGCAATGCAGTTTGATCCGCTCATCGTGGCACACGATGCTTGGGGAGCCCGCTTCCTCTAATGCTTGCGCTTCCAAGCGACAACTGATAGTTCACCGTGGTGTGTCATGCAGCTTGCCTATTATGCAGGATCGGACCTTGGTTCTAGGCTTAACCCTGCGCGGCATGGCGTCGGCTACCCGCCAAGTCACTCGCAATGACACCGCGTGATGGCAGGGAGTTTCATCGTTCGTGCGTGTCCTGGTTCGTTGCGTTTCACTGGCGATGACGCTGCCTGGGGCATGATTCTATCGTACGGTCTAGTTTTGCCATGCGGAGAGCCTGGACAGGGTATAAGCGGATGACGGGTGTTGCCCCGTCAGTTCGGGCAATCTCATGGTTCCCTAAAAGGATGTGGCCACCGTGTGCCATTCCTCGGGTGAGGTCGCCGTGAGCCATGGTCGTCTGGCTTCCCAGGTGGAAGTCTCGGCTTTGGCTAGCAATGAGAGGGCACTGGACCCCTCATGTAGGTGCACTCTAGGATGTAGCCCCCGAGGGCAGTTCCAAGAGTATGTCTATTGTGGACCGTGGGATCTAGACCTTCGGGACTGAGGCCCGGGTCGCAACTGAGGGCGGACGCGGGTGTTGGCCCTTTGGTGCGGTTAACCATGTGTTTCCTGAAAAGGATGTGGCCGGTTGAGGCCATTCCTTGGGTGAGTTTGTTGCGAGTCATGGACCTTTGGCTTCCCGAGCGGAAGGCTTAGCCGCGGTCGGTGGTGAGCGAGGGTACTGGCCCCTCTAGGTAAGTAAACTCTAGGATGCTGCCATCGGAGGCAGTTCCGAGAGTGTGTCCATTGCGGGCTATATGTTCCGGATCTCTATGGTAGAGGTTTGGGTCATAGCCTTGGGCAGTCGTGGGTACTGGCCCTTTGATGCTGGTGAACACGTAGTTTTTGCGGCGGTTGTGGCCGCCGAGGGCCATTCCACCAGCGAGTCTACCGACAGTGCGAGGAGCCATCACTTCCTTCTTAACAAACGAGGGTGCGCAACTGTCCCCTACCTGACGCGCCAACTGTCGATGTTTTGTAAACTGGACTAGTAAGCATATACGATTGCTGCGCTGCTCTAGGAAGATGATGGAAGCGTCTAATGGACATGAGGATTTATAATGGTTTAGGTCGGAGCCCTACGTCTAGTCTCAGAGATGATCGAGTGCGTGCTCCTCGCTTGAATGCTCTGAAGTTCTTACAATGGGGGGTGCAAGAATGGTGGAAGGTTCTATGCTAGGCGATGGGCTGCCCGAAAAGAAGCTCTCGACGCCCTACTACAATGGTGAACGAATGGAATGGTGGAGGATGTGAATCGTCCCCGAGAGGGGTGCCCTAACTGCCCTTATATAGAGTTCAGGGCCATTGCTTGTACAATTTAGGAGGTTCTCCTAACCGAAGGGTCGAGAGCCTGAGGGAGGGACCTAGCTAACTTAGCTTGCAAGCTACGCTATCTTCTCTTGCATGTCCGGTCGTGGCTATTGTCATGGTCTTTTGGTCACGTTGCGGCAGGATGTGACATGGCGCTACTGTGCTGGCCGTGGCGGCACTGTAACCTCGATGGTGGTTCGTCAGCCGTCCTTGGTGCGTGGCCCTCTCTACTCGGCTTTCGCTGGGCCTCGGTCGTTCGGGCCTTTGTTAGCCATTGGGGCACGCGGCCTGCTAACTAGTCGGTGCCTCGAGACACCCCGGGGTTACAACCCCAACAACGTGCAACACTGGTCACTTTTATCTTGAGATGTAACTCCACTAAATCCACCCACCCTTGGAACAACCATCAAATGGCTCTGCGGACCAACTTCAAGATCAAACATCTGGAAAACATACTTGGACACAGGCCTGTCCGCATAAATGAACTTTGAAATATCCCAAGTAACAACATCAGACATCTGACAAAAAAAATAGACAATAATCATAGCAGAACTCAAGCACAACAGAGAAGAAAACATCCCTAGTCGGCAACTCCTAGTACTCCTAGACGACTAAATAGCCAGTCACCAGCTCCTCAAGAAAGCGAGGTACAAAACTGGCAAATAATTTGCTCATCACTTGGATTATTACAACAATAGGCAGCTAAAAGCATCGGCTATCCTATTGCAGTTTCTAGGACAAACTTGCATACTGGACAATACAAAAAACTCCGACAAAAACAAGCTTAATTTCAGTAATTATGCCCCCCATCGCCGATAGCCCCATAATCCTATAACCATGGCATTGTCACAGATGCCCACACGCATACAAAAACAGCAGACGTAGATAAAAACTAAACTTAAACAAGACTGAGAACTTAACTAAGAGGTAACTAAAGTTAAAAGAGAGAGACAAAGAAAAAAAATAGACAAGTACCACACTAGAACTAGAACTACAGGAAATGAAACAGAAAAATTGTTTCACATGAAAATAAGTACCAATTGCTAGCAGCATGAAAAAAACAAAATGAACAAAAAATTAATCAATCTTTCTTTCATCCACACTAGATACATATAAAAAGCTAAAAAAACAAACATTGTTCATATAATAGAAAGAATTGAACTAGATCAGTAACTAATAATGAAGATATAATAATGAAATTAACAAATAAGAGAGACTAAAAAATGAAATTAATGAAACTGAACAAAAAAGAATATGACAACTAAACTTAAAAAATACGAAAACTGAACATAAACGTTAACTGAAAACTGAAATAAACTAAACAAAAATGAATACGATAACTAAACTTAAATAAGACTAAAACTGAACCTAAACCTAAACTGAAACCTGAAATAGCAAAACTTGAACCTAAACTGAAAACTGAAACCTAAAATAGCAACCTGAAAAGAAATTAAAAAAAAATCCTTAACTACAACTAAAAACTGCAAACCATACATTGTTATAACACGAAACTACAAAAATGCAGAATGCTACCTTGCTCCACTTCGATCTGAACCAGCCTTATATCCTCAATATATATATTTCTGGAATAGTCGAGGCCTTGTTTCCTGATTAACTTTAGTCTACAGATGAGAGAGAGTTTGTCAGCTGGATAATAGACAACCTGGAGACATGGATTGACTCAGATAAAAAATGACAAGATGCACTAAAAGATCAAAACGCATGAATCTATTTCAAAAGCAAGTACAATGGAAAAGCTACTGCTAAGCTAATAACTGATCAGTTAATAGTAGTATGCTGATTCTTCATCAAGCAAGAATGGTACCATACAGCAACACGACATATCAGCCAATCCATAGCATAGGAGGAACCTAAGTCTCCTATTCAGTGCAAGATTGCACAATCAATGACCTTAAACTCTCATTGCAGTGAAAAGGAAAATCTCACAAAAAAAAGAGGAAAGGCAAATGTTGAACCTACAATCAATGCAAGCTTGCATAATAAATGAACTTATACTCACATTGCAGTGAAAAGGAAACTCTCAAACAAAAAACAAAGGGCGAAATCCAAAACAATGAACCTATAGAAAGAAGCTGGGGATATAAGGAATTCATGCATCTACTAACCTCCTTTTTCTTATTCCCGCTTTCTTCTCACTTAATGAAAAGTATCTGGATAGACATGAATTAAACAAGAGTTAGACTAATCCATGCTGACTTTACACAAAAAAGTGATTCGGTCCATCACAAAAAGATATCTATATGGAAGATACATTCTAAAATCCATGTCAAGGAAATAATATGACTCATGGATATATGAATTTTTCAGAAGGGCAACAAGCAGAATGACAGGGGACTGGACAAAAAAGAAACAGACAGTGTGAGAGAAAACATACCACTACTTGAATTAGATCAATAGCTAATAATGAAGACATAAAACCTAAAACACGAACCTGACTGAAATGAAGACTCATAAACTAACTGAAAACAATCAAAACTAAACTGAAACATGAACTCAACCACCTAAAACTGAACCTGAACAAAACTAAAAGTAAATTAAAATAAATAAAATACAAATAAGTCACAGAATAATTAAGGACATACTGAAAAGCAGAAAGAACTTAACTATAACTGAATAACAAAAATGAACAAATACCTAAAACTGAACATGAACTGAACCGAAACTAAACATAAAAAAATTGATGAAAAAAGATACGAAATAATGAAACTGAAACATAACATACTAAAAGAAGCTAAACATATTCAAATGAAAATATAATGAAATCTAGAACAATGAAAATGAAAAACATACTAAAAAAACATAATACTGAACCTATAAACTGAACAAGAATAACAATGAAACATACTAAACTACGGATTAGAAGAACACGGGAGCTCGAATCACCCGCAACCCCCACACCAGCAAGCAGTAGAGGTAGTAGCATATTTCTTATGCCTCTGCTACTTTATACTAGTCTAGTACTACTAGATTGGAAACATGTTTACAAAACAAAGATACAATATAGTAGGATTCATAGAGTGAGGGTAGGCAGCATCCAATCCAGAAAGATGAGGAACTACTAGTAAAACATCAAACACAGCAACAAAAATGCCGTCCACCTCCTTGTTGGTTAATCCGTCCAACACTGAAACTAAACTAATAAACTACCTAAAAAAATGAAAACTAAACTGAAACATGAAATCAACTAACTAAATCTGAAACTGAACATAACTAAAAATGAACAAAAGAGAAATAGAAGTCTGAACTTAGAACTGAAACAAGAGATACAAAAAGAAAAACATATTCATATCTGAAAAAGAACTTACATGCAGTAGAGGAGATGCCTTCGTGTACAAAAGGCAAATGGGGGGAGAGGCAGCCGTCAGCTATATATAGGAGAAAAGACTGGAGGCAAAAGGTCATCTACCATGCAGGTGGGAAAAAAAGGGAGGAAAAAAAATCTTTGATGGGGTGTAAATGACGGGTGAATCGAGAAGAGGGGGAACTCCTTGATGGGGAGTAAATGGGGGGTGAATAGATTGAGAATAAAAATAAAACGTTGAGAAGATCGGAACGGTCAAAACCAACACGGTAGAAGTAAATGCCCCACCCACCGAAAACAATGTACTCATAACTAAAAAAAATCCTGACAGGCCTCATACTAAATAGGCCTAACAAGGTTAGCCCTTCAATCGACAAGGCCCAAACTCAAAAAAGAATAGGCCCAAAAATGATGGGCATGGGTGTCTGTAAAAAAAGGAGCCTAAAACAAATAAAAAAATAAAAAGTACCAAAAAGCAAAAAAGATAGGACTTGGCAAACAAGAAGATCGGGGCCGGAGGGGGGAGGCTAACCTGCGACTGAACAGATCCAATCTGAACACGAAGGCTTGAGGGAAAGGAGAAAGGGGGGTGGGAGACAAAATGGATCCTCCAGATCCATCAAGCCGACTTCATCTGTGGGGAGATGCACAACAAGCAGAGGTAAGCACACGCATAGAATTAGTGCACCTAAATGAAATCTACAGACAAAAGTTACAAGCTCAGTGATGAAAATTGTCCTATTCTAAAACTATGTAGATCACAAAAATCTCGATGCCTACTTGACATATTAAAGTTTCTTTAGTCTGAAAATTCAAAATACAGATATCTATGTCAACTTATATGAAACCAGATAAAAAATCTGACACTTTCTTTGCTGACAAAAACAAATGATTATGCTGTGAATGATCCAGAGACAAAAGGGGAACACAGATAACAAGAAGGATGCAACAACATTAGTACTACAAAATCAGCTGCAGGTACGTTCTGGAAAAAAATGTCTAAGATTTCAATGATCAACATGTCAATTTTTTTTAAAAAAATTGTATGACATTCATATATGCATGAATAAAATAACACAGGGGGAACCGCTACCTTGGAACAAATCCATTTGCAGCAGGATCTTCAAGCACTCCAATGACCCGCTGGCAGGGGCAATTGGGGCTCATGTACAACTTGTAGGTATGGAAAATGAAAAAAAATGTGACATCAAAATTTTCAAAAAAACCCGAAACAATCTATTCTTTTACAGATAAATGAAGACGCATCAACACAAAGACCCAATACAGAAGGAGCTACAAATATGTCTGGGGCAAGTTCAAACAATGAATCATCAAGAATGGATGGATACAGTACAAACCTTTCTCATCTACATAGCAGCAACAAGGTAACACGAACCTTCACCTAGCAAAAAAATGCATTAGGCATTAAACAAAAAGATAGCAAAAAACAAAACTAAAAAATACATTATGACAGGAAAGCTTAATAGGATTACCGATGCAGCAAATCAGGAACTCCCAAGAGGAAATATACTCGGTAAGAACATATTTACACTTTCAAAAAAATTTAAAATAAAAAACTAATACAAAAGTGAAAAACTTGGTGCATGTTTTTAGTTATCTCAGGAAATGTAGGGATCATACACAAGCTTGCTGCTGGGTCCACAGATTTTTCAGGTAAAAAATGCGAAATATACACATTATATACAAGTCACAGTTATTTTCATTAATAACAAATTGCTAACTTATCTATTAATCACAACTTGCAGGAACATCTACAAATCCATAAAGAAATATCAGGCTACAACACTGGAGAACAATATTACATAAATAGCATCATATCAAGAAAGCAGGTACAATTAAAAAAACACATTAAAAAGATAATAAAAAAAACTTGCCTCATTTCTTAGCACTGTATCTTGTAGATAGCTCTAGATGACATGAGCGGCATTCCTGAAAGGAAGAACAATTCCAATTACTCAACATTAGGATATGAGGTAAAAAATAGGGATTTTAATAACAAAATAAACTCATAGTACAAAATGAAATTTCAATACAACAACGATCAATTTCGTAAAAAAATACTTATTACATTAACAATTTCAGGAATACATGGACTACCAGATCAGGGATTGGGGTCAAGATTACTTATCAGAGCATGAAGAGGAGCACTGGCAATTTGGGATGTTCAAAAATATGGAAATTCAAGAAATAAAAGAACCTACAAGAGTAATGGAAGAAGGATTGTCAAATACATTTTCAGAAACGATAGAAACAAACGCAGAATCAACAACAAATCAACTTGTCATAGCAGAAGAGGTAGAAAGTACAGAGCCAGATGGGAGCCAGAAACTCACTAAAGAAGAAGTCGATGAATTCATTAGCAGCATCCGAAGGCAACAACGTTGACATCAACAATAGATACACCCCATAGTTAGGAATGTAATTTAAAATCAAAGATGATGCTCAGCACTATTTCAACTTCTATGCGTACCTTGCTGGGTTTGAAACAGTCGTTGCGCATGTCTTCAGAACTTCAAGCAAGAAAAGAAACAATGAGATGACAAAGGTTACAGTAAAGTGTAACAAATATGGGAAACAAGAAGAGCCAAAAACAGTAGATCAGCAGGAGGTAGCAGTGGACAAAGATATCAGAAAACAAAAAGGTCCAAAAAGAAAGACAAGTGTAGTAGTGAAAACTAACTGCCCATGTGTTATTGTTGTCAAAGAAGAAAATGGGGTTTGAAAGATTATCAGACTTGATTTAGAACACAACCATGAACTGCAGTCGAGATAGAGAGACCAGCAGTTTAGTGGGCACAAGTATATGATAGACATGGAGAAAGCACTATCAGGACATTGAATGATAACAACATTCCGATGCAAAAAATGATATTTATACTGTCCTATCTCAGAGGAGGAGTCACAACACTTCCAGTAAAGAAGAAAGATGTTAGCAACTTTAGGACAAAAATTAACAGCGAAGTAAAGGGATCAGATATGACAAAGGTCTTGGAAAATTTCTGGATGAGGAAGATAGAAGATCCTAGATTCTTCTACAAGTTTGAATTAGATGACAATAACAAAGTCAAAAATATATTCTGGAGAGATGGATCGTCGCTGAAATATTACACAGAATATGGAGACTGTATCAGCTTCGACACAACATACATGACAAACAGATATAGGTTGCCATTTGCACACTTTGTGGGTATCACTGGGCATGCACAAACCTGTATCTTTGGATGTGCTTTCCTACTTGATGAGACAACAACTTTCAAATGGGTGTTTGAAGCATTCCTACAGGCTATGGGAGGCAAGCACCCAAAAACTATCATAACAAACCAAGATAAGGCAATGAAATCAGCTATTGAAGAAGTGTTGCCAAACACAAGGCACAAAAATTACTTGTTTCACATCAAAACAAAGTGCTACTCAAAGAATATCAAAATATTTGCAGCAAAGGAAGGACTCTATGAAGAATTCGAAGACATAGTTAACAACTGTGTAACAGAGGAGGAATTCGAGTACTTGTGGGGGAAGATGATTGAGGAAAGAGAGCTACAGAACAATAAATACTTTACAAAGATGTGGGAGACAAGGGAAAGATTCATCCCAGTTTACTACAAACATGATTTCTTCCCCTTCATCCAAACCACATCAAGAAGCGAGGCTACAAATGCAAGATTCAAAGACAATGTTGGTCCAACATATAGTATTATCAGTTTCTTGGGAGAGTACCAACACATAATTGACACAATAGACAGAGCAGAGAATCTAGAAGACCACTACAGCAACCAAAAGAAACCAAAAGAACAACTATTTGGCTACACCTTTGAGAAGCAAGCACAAGAACTGTACAACAGAAACATATACAAGAAATTCCAGGTGCAACTAAGTGCTACTTCAACATTGGCTTACAATGAAACTCAAGAAGGCAAAGTGTTTGAACTTTGGCAGAGAAGTAACCAGGTACACAAGCTGCAGAGGGTAAGGAAATATATAGTGCTAACTAACCTCGCTGAAGGGAAAGAATAATTTAGCTACATCTACGCCAAATTGACCAAAGATGGCATACTATGTTCTCATATCCTGAAAGTGATGATAGAAAAGGAAATTATCAAGATACCAGATAAATACATAATAGATAGATGGAGGAAAAAGGATATGAGATTGATCAAACAAAGAATGGATGAGAAAACAGTTGAGACAAGTTCACTACTCAGATTCAATGTACTATCAAGAAAATCTAAAGAACTGAATTCAAAAGTAGCTAGGCAAGAAGAAGCAACAGAGTGCATTTTCATAGAAATGCATAGAATTGAAGAGCACCTAAACAAGATGCCGGCACCTCCAGCGAGTCATCAAGGTCAGAATGAAGAAACATCACGTGGACAGATACAAAGAAATGGGACTGCAAATATAAAACTAAATAGTTCTAAGACTGTCATTGAAGATCCACATACAACAGCAAAGAGGGGCATACCAGAACTGCAAAAAAGAATGAAGACTCAAATAGAACAGGTTAGGGAGAAAATGATACAGCAAGAGAGCAAGAAGAAGAAGAAGGCGACATCGAATCTAAATTCAGGCGAAAAAACAAACATAAAACAACAAAATTTTCAAAAATCAACCATCAATTTTAAAAATATGAAAACTACAGCAAGGATAACTTTTCCTTTCCCTCATAGGCTCACCAATCAAGCCAAAGTCCAAGAGGGTCAAGAAAACAACATCAAAGAACAAAGATACACAACCAAACAACTCGGGGGGATCAAGCATGGCGTAGGAGATCACAAAGAAAAAATAAAAAATAAAAAAGAAGGAACTCAACAACATTATGAGATTATGAGATATATGTAAATTTCTATAGTAGTATTACAAACTGTAATACATGATTTTATCCTGTGATATGTAAGGCGGCATCCATTACATGCACTACTTTCTTTTAAGTAGTTTAAAAAGCTCGACTACATTAAATTTGCAGCCATGTACCTAAAACTAATTACATTGATTATCTAGGATCAAGAAAAGAACTCAGAAACTAAGTACAAACACGAGGATCGATGCCCTGCAAAAAAAAGAGGAGGGAAAAAATAAAAATGAAGTTCAAACAATTGCTAACAGAACCACTAGGTAATATGAAGAGTTTTTTGTGTCTAGGACACCACCAAAGCATGGTTTTGTGCCAAACACACTACATTGTTTATTTTAGGCTGCTGGACACTACCACTGTTAAAAAATGCTTTCCTGGTATGGATACGTACATAGTGCCACATGAAAGACCAAAATGACATCGCTTATAATGGAGATAGATTCTGGGCCAGCCCCATCCCAGGAACATTTCACATGTTGGGTACAACATCAAATGACAGTATTTATGCACAACATCAAATAGAGAATATGAGCATAAGTTTAATTAAACCACCATAGCTTAACAAGTGCATGGCCTCACACGTCAGAGCATTAATAACTTGTCACAAACTAAAGTCCTCTATGTGAGCAGCATCTCACAGAGGTGCAAAAAACCTTAACATGTCACAAATTTACATCAATTTGGCATGTCAAAATGGTTCTTCCAGTTTTCTTCTACACGCATACACAAATATCAGATCTGCATGAGATGGTCTAGTGCCATTATACCATGGACCTCGACTTCCTCTATTGCTAGTTTCCTAGCACGCCTGCAAAAAAAGGCATGGATTAGGAAAAAATGTTAGTTTGAGTCTCATCAAGTTTGGTTGAATGTCATCAAGTTAAATGAAAAATACTTACTGCCTAGTCAGTGCTCCAGGACTGCAGTTAATCTCATCAAGTTTCCTAGCTCGGCTGTGAAAGATGGCAATAAGTAAGGAGAATTTTATTTTCAATTTCATCAACTTTGGTTGCTGATATTAGTTAAAATGAAAAATACTTACCTCCTAGTCAATGCGCTAGGTCTACAGTTAAGGTCAAATGGGCTTGATGGTGCATGCAGCAGCCTAAGTGGTGTACTGGGGCTAGCTGTTGCTGCTACTTCTGTGATGACTTCCCTCCTAGTCCTCTTTCCCATAGGTGTACATGTATTGATGGCTACCTCCTCTGTTACTACTTCCTTCTGCTTCTTGGCTCTCTTTCTCTTAGGTTTTGGTGGTGCTGGTGGTGGAGCATCTAAATCGTACACTGTCTCATTGCAAATTTTCTGAATGTGCACAAATTGACCACATCTCTTGCATTTCTTCCTATTCTTGCTGCCTTCCTTCCTCAACTCCTTTCACTCTCCTTGTCCTCAGTCTACCTGCCGCCCTCTTGTGTTTTGGAGGCCACAACTTGAATCCTAAGTTCACTTTAGGCCATAGTGTCTTATCTGGTATAGGTTCAATCCAACCTTCATATGCAGCTTTGAACCTAGATACAGAGTAACAATTGTCAACATAATCCTCCAACTGCTAGACCCATGTAAGAGCATATCAAATTGATTGCATGGGTGCATGGTAGTCTAGTGATTTGCCATTTATTGCAAGTACATGTTCTTTTTTCTAGGTTCACAGCATGCCCCCAAGGAGTCAAGCCTTGTAAACACCACTTATCTCTATTGTGTGTCCAACACCTTTGTGGATTGAATAGCCAACCAATCCTCTACCTTTTGCAGTCAGGTCCTTCACAATGTGTGGAAGCACTTTACTGTCCAGCTTCATGGCAAGTCTTCTCCTTTGAAATAACTTATCCATGATTTTTTGTCTAATTCTATCCATTAGATCTATCACAGGAAGCGACTTCTCATGCTTAATCCAATTGTTGAAGACTTCAGCAATGTTATTGGTCACATAATCACACTTGCTGGCTATAGAGAAGTAACATCTTGCCCACAAGTGCTTGTGATTATCCTCAATCCACTTCATTGCTTTTGGCGATGATTTCTTCATGATATTGTAGTGCATGTCAAATAGATCTTTCCTATAAACTCTTGTTGCTGGCCACAGATTCTTCTCAAAGACTTTACCATGAAATCTCTTCTTAAAGTTTTTATACAAATGTCTCATGCACTCCCTATGCTCTACCCCAGTTGCTAAAGACATTGGTCACCGCTATGTCAATGCCTTTCCCAGCATCAGTTGAGATAACAAGTCCAGGTGGGGATCCAATTGCCATTGCTAGGTTACCCATGAACCATCCCCAATTTTCCTTGGTCTTTGATGAAAATACTCCATATGCCACATGGAACATCCAGTTGTGTCCATCAATACCTATGGCAAAAGCTAGTTGCCCCTTCCACCTTCTAGTAAGAGCCATGGAGTCAATGCCTAGGTATGGTCTGCATCCATTTTTGAATTCGTCTATACATGGCTTCAAAGCAACAAACATCATTGCTAAATGTGATCTTGGGCCCAGCCTTTTCATAATCTATCTGAACTATACTTCCAAGAGACTTCCTCTCTATCTCTTCCTTGAATGCAAAAGCATATTCAAAACTATCATCCCACTTGCCAAAATCTTATCAATAGCTAGCTCCTTGCCATTATAGACAATCCATTATGATAATTGGATCAAGTACTTCTCTTCCAGCTTCTTCTTTAAAGCAGCAGGGCCAATTGTTGGGTCTTCTCTTAGCCACTGAACTACCCTATCCCTAACCCAAAACTGGTCAGCCATACAATTGCTCTCTAGTTTACTTGTGCTTTTACAAGCAGTGCTTGTTAGGCATCTTCTTAATCTGCAAAAGAGAATGACATAATTTAAAGGATTTGGCTACAAATTAAGAAATAGAAAATTAAGAAACAAAATTAAGAAACATAAATAAAGGAACATACAAGTAGGTACCATCCATGTCCTTCCATCTTGCAGTTGTGATGCTTGTATTCTTCATGTGCACTTTTTGGCCTTACAATATCCTTTATACCTCTTGGCTTCACTATAAGGAGCTACAATTTCAATCTCATTCAGAATAGCATATTGCCTAATTGCTCTTTTAAAGGTTTGTCCATCCTCAAATGTCACACCAACTTCAATCTTTGGATTTTCTAAGTCAGTAACATGGTCAACAATCTCACAACCTTGTTTACCATCAATAGTACAGTCATCATTGTCCTCATCAGAATTAGGAATACAATCAAATTCATTTTCACCATCAGAAATCAAGTCAGCATGAAAGACCTTCTCATCATCTACACTAACATACTCAGTTTCATCGTTTTCGCCCCAAGGATCATCATTTGTAGGGCTTTCCTCAGTGTTAGAAGCGGTATTAGAAAGGCTTCGCCTCATAAACTGTCCTAGATTTAATAGCAGGATCAGAGATAGAACATATGCTCTGTTCTATGGGTGGCTAATGAATGCCGAGCCCGAGCCTACAAGCACAGATGAAATCAACTCCTATAAGGATACTATTAAAGCCCAAATATATATCTAACGAACCCTAAGCCCCCAAATCTCGTGAACCCATGCCATGTGAGGCATGGATCTTACCCATCAGGAACCCAGGATAGGTCTGGCACCTTCTTTGGGGAGTCGTTGCTGCATAGTCGCTCCACTCCAAGCCCAGGGATTGGGGATCGAGTTGCAACCATCGGGGCCTAGCCTCTTAGTGCAGCTCGGGGATGGGGAGAACTTGCTGGAGCTATGTTGCATTAGTCATAGGAGGCATGGCACGCTTGATTGGTTGCAGTCAGTGAACAGTCATCGGAGATTATGGCAAGTGGAGAAAAATCGCGGAGGCGGCGGCGAGATGCGTTGCGGCTACAGACTGGTGCCGTGAATCTAGATTTTTGGATGGGATGCGGCTGCCAGTCGGTGTGTAGGTGGTGTATGTGAAGGGGCATTTGGTGGTGTCCTAGAGACAAAAAAACTCTAATATAAAAAAAATGCCAAAAAGAAAATACATGCTCATATAAGTTCAGTACAAGTGATTTGTCAATGTAGTTTGCTTTGCTAAAGAACAAATCAATTGCAAGCTTTACCCGTATGTTGAGGATATCAGATTGGTCAATCATGCATATGAGATTGATGCTTCTGTCCCATAACTCCATGAACTTCAAAGCATATATACCACAATCAACACTGAAAAAACACAAAAAATAAGTACTATACAAAAAGGGATAAAGGCTAAGGGTGTCCATTTCTTAGCACATGATGAACTCAGGTAACCCAGAACTCCCAAAAGTATTGCATTTAGGTAATCAAAAGTTATAAACACTACTGATATTCGAGGGTATACCCTGGTGAACCTAGATTTGGACAAAAAAGTTTTGCTTTTCAAAAAGAAGTAAAAATGTTCCTCCAAAACATGTAAACAAATACTCTCGAGACACAACACATATCACAAAAACTGACACAAAACTAACATATACTTGCATACTAGTACAATATGCTCATTCATTTGAATTATCCTAAATCCATTTTAAACAAAAGCTGCACGAATTTAAAAAACCATATAGATCACCATGCCAACAACCTCATCTTGCATGGGTGCATGTAAGTCCCACAACTAAAATCTCCTACACACACACAAATGACACCAGATGGCAAAAAAGTCCATCCGTTATCAAATCCCATTCTAAAATAGGCGCCACAAAAATCAGTTGCCCAAAAAAACCCAGCAAAAACACTAGTTAACATAGAACACCCAATACATTCAAACCCCAGCTATTTGACAAACCAAACGTGTACTGTGATGAAGTCCTGGGTACCGTCACAAATAGATACACATATACATGAACTGAAAACCAAACTTAATACATTACATCGACAAAAAACAAAAAACTTACACATTACTCTATTTTGGAACTGGAGGATATAGCACAGAGAACACATCAACATCTACATTACCCTCAGCGTGTTGGTACCAACAATCCCTGAATGCATTTATCTAAAAAAAAGTGAAGGGAAAATTTAGAACTAAACAAAAAGGAAGATTGATTTAATTTCAAAAAGTGAACAATAAAAAAATATGAACTTACAAGCTTGGTCCCTGCTTGGATTTGAAAGTGATCACCACCATGAAAATAAGAATCCAAAAACAAAAATAGTTTGTTTTTCAAGTCAACAATGAATACAAACCAATGCTTGTGTATGATAACTAGAAAGCACAGCTACATCATAAAAAATAATACACAGAAAAAAATTAAAAAAAAACAAAATCTTAAAAAAGAAAAAACCTTGTCTGACAAATGCAGCTTGTAAGCAGAGTTGGCTCCAAGAAAACAATTCTTCACTGTGTCAATGTCATAGTCAGCAATTGTAGATGTAAAGACAGCCCTACAAATGAAAAAAAATAAACATGAGAAAAGGCAACATACAAAAAAGACAGGACCCATAGCAGAATCGCCATCAGCATATAGACAAGCATTGTAGGGGCACAAATAAAAACAAATTCAAATGCACACGAGGCTGCAGCTAGCAAAAAAAAAAGAAAAAAATAAAGAACTTACCCTCAACTTTGGATAGAAGAAATATTTCTTGGACTGCCTTGGGTGCTGATCCTCAAAAAAATTACGAACCATAACAGCAACGAAAAAATTGTCAACTTTACCCATAGGTTGCACAGATTCACCTAAAGAACAATACGTACACCGGTCTTAGAAAATTCAACTGCCTTCATACTAAAAAAAGGAAAAACACAAAATAAAAAATCAGTATTCATAATGACTAAAAGTTCACATAAGAAAAGAACTTAAAAAAAGAATATACCAAAGTAGTAAAAAAAGGACAAACCAGCTCCATTGGCTGTGAGCTAGTCGCAAATAATATTATAGAAACACCTGTTGGGTAAAAAATTACTCAAGCATCAAAGTTTGAACACAAGATAAAGTTGTATTCATTTCATCCTCTTCCTATACATATTAGAGGGGGTATTTATAGAGGACCTAGTCTTTGTATTTTACACAAAATGACTATTTTAGTCTTAACTCAAATATTTACAACCCTTTTCAACTACAAGGGCGAAGTGGTCTTTTTTCCTTCTGAATCTTCATTCTCCTAACTTTTGGCTTTCAATCTTCTTGGTGTCTTCGTATCTTGGGACTTAGTTAGTTCTTGCCCAGCTTCTTTTTCGTCTTTGAAATGTTAAGTGAAGTCAAATATTTGTCTTTGCTTGGCTTTGTTTCCTTCTTTTCAGCGAAGACAAGCTCTCTCCAGCGAAGTCAATTTCCCTTTCGTGAAGTTTAAACTTTCATCTTCGCTATGCTTCTTTTCCTGCAAGCAGACTTTGTTATGAAAATTATAATTTCAACTTCAAAGTTCCAGGGGTTGAGTTTTTCTAGGCGAAGTTAGATCCCCAACAACAAGCCCCTCGCAGGTGAAGCCCTACTCCAAAGGTCTGAATCCCACAAAGTTTGGATTTAAAACGAAGACAAAAAATGTCATCCCAAATTTTGGAGTTGTCCGTTTATAGGTGTTAGACTGTGCACAGTTCTTTTTTTTGAATTGCAACATTCATATTTGACCAGCGGAAGCTGAACCGTTAGGTTTGACCCAAAGCCTCCTATATATGCTTCATTCCCTCCCCCTATTTTTGCTACTTTGTCGAAGATGGGGAGGTGCTACTGAAATTTTCTTTGAAGCGAAGTCGAAAAATTTAGTGGAGCCAAACTCTTTTTCGAAGACTATTTTTCCAAGGGTGAAAGTTTTTGTTGACTAATGGCTAGTTTTAAATTTGTTTGTTTTTGTTTTCTTTCTTTCTTCTATTGTTTTTGTTTTTAATATTTGTTTTGATGAGAAATTTCTTATTTTCTAGATAGTCTGATCAAGAGAAGAATGCTTCTATAAACTCTCTAGTTGGATCTAATCAATCTGACATGGGTGAAGACTTATCGGATGTTTCTATGTCTGAGTCCAAGTTGGTTGGTGATGACACAAAGTCTTTAAGTTTGGCCGAACTTTGATGGATGATAAAGAGTTGGATTGGATGGTGACTAATCAGATGGTGGAGAGGGCATCTGTTCATTTGCCTAGAAATGAAGTAGTTCCTGATCCAAAGCCTCATGAGTGTGGTTTTTCGAGATCAATTTGCAGCTGGATTTCGTATGCTGTGCCAAGACTTTCTTAAGAAGTTCTCAAGGCATATAATATAGAAATGCATCATCTAACTCCTAATGGAATTATGAAGATTGCTCTTTTATTTGGGCAACAAAGTCTCAAGATGTAAACTTGGATATTAGGGCTTTTTGTGCTCTTCATGAGATGCATACTCAGTTTAGGAGTAAGAATGTGGATGGGAAGACTATTATTAAGTACTTTAGTTGCTGTTGTTTTAAACCTACTCAAAGTGCTAAGCAAATTTCTCCAGCTTCCAAGAATAAATGGGTTGAAAATTGGTATCGGTATTGGTTTTATCATACGGTTCCAATGGTCGAAGAAAATGACGAGTCAAAGAAGATTGTGAAGCACTATACATTGGCTGCGAAGATGGGGAGGAATGTTTTTTATTGCAAGCCTAAATTTTCTAGTACAAAGAATTCAAAGATTTGTGAGAAGGCTTACAAGTTGACTGCTAATCTGCAAAGGGATCATGATCTTTGCGAAAGACTATATTGCTGCTCGAGTTTGGCCTCTTAAGAAGGGTTGGAGTTTTGTTCAATTTCATAAGAAAGTTGTGAGGGGGAAGGATTATATTTTTCCTGACAAAGAAGCTTTCTGCCTGAAGAAGTATACAAGAGATGAAGATTTTGTTTCTGCTATTGAAGTTAAGGCAGTTGAGATTCTGAGCAATTTTTTGAAGAAGGAGAAAGATTTGATGGACAAAATTCTTGGAAAAGATTATAAGCAGTTTGAATAGAATTTTTGAAATTGCCCAAATCAAATATGATGAAAGACCTCCACCAGCTTATACTCGTGCAACGAAGCCAGGCATAGAAAATATTACAAAGAAGAGAGCTGGTGGATAACTTGGTAAGAAGATTAGCAAGAAAAAGAAGGTTTTAGCTTCTTTTGATTCAAAGAAGGTTCTAGGAGATGAAGTTGATTTAGGTTTTGATGATTGACAGTCAAGATGTTCTTAGTCAATAGACTCGTGATCATGAGGTGAGAATGCTTAGTTTAGTTTTTAATTCCAGCGGTTTGACTCCACCAATGTTGACTTCGCTTGGTGACTATTTCCATAATTTGGGGGCCAATTTGCATTCTGGTGAAGATGTTAGTGAGGCTAGTTTGTCTTTGTCTCTAAAAAATGTTGGCAAAGACACTTTACCTTCTTGATACTAGCGGTGCTGCCGATGCAACCGCTACTGCTGATGAGCAAATGGAAGAAGGTGAGATTAAAACTTTGGCTTCGTAGGCAACTGCTAGGCCATCTTCTCAAAGATTTGTTGCTGAAACTCCTCGAGGAATTGCAGGAGATGTTGGTGCTACTTTCCATGTTGCCTCTCCTCTCAAAGTTGTGATGTGAGATATTGATTTGGGAGGTGGGCCTATGGAGACTGATGCTCCAAAAGCTAAGGTTCACAAGGGTAAGGGTACTACTACCGTTACCCTTGATTTTGATGATTCTAATGATGATGTTTTTGACAAAGAGGTCAAAAATGTCCGTGCTTCTCGTCTTACTGAGTACACAATTGATGTGAACATTGGTGAAAAAGTTACATATCAACTTGAGAAGGGTGTTTCTATGGGTAAGTTTGCTTGTTATTTTTTGTTGTTTGATTTTGAGTTTTATGTTTCTGTCCTTCTTATTTTAGACTTTGCTTATTTTTGTTGTAGAGGGATTTTTCCTGACCCTTCATCTCAGGAGGAAACAACCATTGATATTGGAAAAATGAAGGATGTTGCTTAGGAACCCACTACTCCTGCCGAAGCTCTAGAAACAATTCCTGGTGAAGTTGACCCTAAAGCATACAAGAGGTGCATATAGTACTACCAAGCTCAAGGTATGAATTTAGACACTTTTAAATTTGTTGGGATTAGCTTAGACAGATTTCGCATTATGCTGAATAAGTTAGAGCCAAAGTTATCAAAGTACATTGATGATGCCTTCACAGTTCCTGATGTTGAGGCTCAACTTGCTAGGAAATCTTCCCTTGAGTTGGCATATGCAAGTGTTACTATGGTTTACAAGGTACGTATGTATTTTTTCTGTCTTTATATGTTGATTTGACTTTGTATGTTGATTTGACTTCGTGACTTAATATTTTTTGTTGAATTTTGTAGACTACTCGTTTGCAAAGGAGTTTGCACAAATCTGTTGAAGAAGAAGCAAAGAATGCGGCACTTCGCGAGAAGGGTTTGCTTGAAGAAATTATGTCTTTGAAGTCTCAGTTTGCTGCTAAATTAAAAGAAAGAGTAGAAACAGTTGAGGCTCTCCATAATATGGAATCAAGATGTATCTCTGTTGGGGCCAAGCTTGAGACAAAGATTGAAGAATTTGATAATTTGAAGAAAGATTTTGCTAAAACTATGGAGAAAAATTACCTTGAGAAGAAGTATGCTGAGAAAGATTAAAATTTTCATGACAAGTGTAATCATTTATGGGAACTTTGCAAGAATTGTTATGACAAGTTTGGTGTGAAGCCTGAAGATCCTTGCTGGGAGCTTGGAGAATTTGATCCATTCTTTGCTTGGTTATGCCATCAATATGAGGATTTGCCAACTGTTATTCAGACTAGTGCTGATCTGAGTTGTGTGTATGCAACTCGTGCACTATTCCATTTGATGAAAGAGGCAAAAGATCCTATATATGAGCAAATGTTGGATAAAGACTATAAGTTTCCTTATGTGGAGTCGTTAAGTCAAGTTTCTTCTCGGACTTAATTACTTTGCAAGAAATATTTTAACCAATATTGGAATTTGGGTGGCAGAGAGAGTGCTTTCATGAAAGCGAAGAAGATGGAGAAGGTTAGATTGAAGTTTTGTCTTTTCTCTCTTTTCTTTATGTCTTAACATTCGGTTTTCTTTTTGCAGTAGCTTGAGAAGGACATTGCTGTTGATGAAAAGGAGCAGAAGGAGCAGGATAAGTGTGAGGAGGAGAGTGCTAGGGATGACGATGTTGGTGACCATCCATTTTAGTTGTCATCGTAGTTAGTTTTTAGATTTTTATTTGAGGGGTGAGGTTTTAAAAGACCTTTGACATTTGTAAATATTGAACTGCGCAGGATAAAGTTGGTGTTATGTCATTGTTAATGTGTAAGGACAACTTTGTTGTTGAACCTTCCTTGTGGTTGGAGTATGCAACCGACGAGGCAAACCCTACGTTTGATTCATTTGTTGAACGTAAGCATTAAGTTATGATGTCTTTTGTTTGTTTTTTGATGGTATGGTTATTTTGCTGATGATGTATGCTATTTTAGATTTTGAATCTAAAATTCTTATTGCTGAAAACAAGAGGTCTTTGTTTCCAACATGTCGTTGACTTCAACAAATTTTCCCAAGTAGTTGTTAATTTTTCCCTTTTTCCTATTTTATCATGATACTTGAATGTGATAAGTCATGCTTTTGATACTCTTATTTTTTCTATCATCGTGTTCAAGTGCTTCGCCAAGCTTTGTTTCTGAAGATTTTCTTGGCTCAGATGTGGATTGTGTTCTGGATAAAGTTGTTGAGGACTTAATAATGAAGCTGCAACTATTGTAGCTTCCGAATAGTGACTAATTGTGACTTTTGTTGTAAACTTGTTTTCCAATGTTTGTAATATGTAATAGATGATTCTATTTCATAATAGACTTGATTTTTGTTAATGTATGAAGTTTTGCGAAGGCAATGTGTAGACTTCGCTTAGAAATTATAATTTACCTTGGTGAGTTTGAGAAACATCGTCCCCTCACTTTTTTACGAGAGCAACGCGTAGACTTCGCTTAGAAGTCATAATTCACCTTAGTGAATTTGAAAAATTTCGTCCCGTCACTCTTGCGAAGGCAACGCATAGACTTCGCTTAGAAGTCATAATTCACCTTAATGGATTTGAAAAAACGCCATCCCCTCATTTTTTTGCGAAGGCAACGCGTAGACTTTGCTTAGAAGTCATAATTCACCTTAGCGAATTTAAAAAAGACGTTGTCCCTTCACTTTTTTGCAAAGGCAACACATAGACTTCGCTTAGAAGTCATAATTCACCTTAGTGAATTTGAAAAAACACCGTCTCCTCACTTTTTTTGTGAAAGCAACGCGTAGACTTCGCTTAGAAGTCATAATTCACCTTAGTGAATTTTGAAGAAATGCCGTCCCTTCACTTTTTTGTGAAGGCAATGCGTAGGCTTCACTTAGAAGTCATAATTCACCTTAGTGAATTTGAAAAATGCCGTCCCCTCACTTTTTTGTGAAGGCAACACGTAGACTTCGCTTAGAAGTCATAATTCACCTTAGTGAATTTTGAAAAACTAAAGAGTAAATGAAGTGTTATACTTTTAGATAGGTTAGCATCATTTTTTGCTTGTTCGAGAAATGATGGTACCTATTTTAGTTTTGATTTTGCCGATATTTGAGTATTTTTGGGTATACTCTTTGGCTTTTGTTTGTTTTGTTGTACTCAAGATTTTTTTAGGGGAATAACTTCTCATTTATATTAGATGAGAATTTGCAATAGAGACTGCCTCGTTAAAAAACCACTCACCCTATGAAGGGCTTCCCCTGAGTGGAAAAAGAGTACAACTCGTTTACATTTGAATTGAAACTTTAGAATGTAAAAAACAACTATTCTACTTCTAGAGCAAAAACTTGTAATGAAAAAAATGAAGGTCTAAGGGTAGTATCTTTGTAGTGCTTCAATGTTCCAGGTGTGGTCAATCTCCTTCCCATTCATATCTGCCAAGTGGAATAATCCTAGCTTATTTGTTCTTCTGATAAGATAAGGGCCTTCCCATTTTTGCTAAAATTTTCCGACTATGTCTTTGTTTCTTTTTCTTTTCAGGACAAAGTCTCTTGGTGAGAGTTGCCTTGGCTTTACTTTCTTGTTATACCAATTCTTTGTTTCTTTCTGGTATTTCTCAAGATTTTGAATTGATTTCATTCTTTCTTCTTCGAGTAGGTCTTTGCTTGTTATCTGCTCTTCTTCCTCCATGATTTGCACATTGGTTCTTGGACCTTCAAACTTTATTTGTTCAGGTGTCATTGCTTCTTCTCCATATAATAGCTTGAATGGTGTGAAGTTTGTTGATCTTGAAATGGCTTTATTGTATGCCCAAATGACTTTGGGTAATTCGTGGACCCATTTTCCCATGGGAAGCCCCACTTGGCATTTTGAAACGCCAGTGCAAAAGATTCCATTTGCTTTTTTGACTGCACCATTTGACTGTGGGTGTCTGACTGAGGCAAAACATATTGTATTCCCATATTTTGACAATAATTTCTGAAATCTTGACTGTCAAATTGAGTTCCATTGTCTACTATAATGTGTCTTGAAACTCTAAAACGACATATGATGTTCTGCCATAGAAATTTTTTCATTATGAATGAAGACATATTTATTACTAGGCTTGGCTTCAATCAACTTTGTGAAATATTCTACTGCTACAACTGTATATTAGAAATTTCCTTGAGCTGGTGGCAATTTGCCAATTATGTCAATTCCCCATCTTGCAAGTGGCCAAGTTGGTTCTATTATTTATAAGTTTGTTGATGGAGCTCTTATCTTGCTGGCAGACATTTGACAATTGTGACAAGATTTAACTATTTCTTTGCTGCCACTTTGTGCTAAAGGTCAATAAAATCCTTGTCGGAATGCTTTTCCTGCCATAGCTCTTACCACTAGATATGTACCACAAATTCCCTCATGTATTTCTGATAGCAACTCTTTTCCTTCTTCTGCTGATATGCATTTGAGAAGTGGTTCACAAATTCCTTGCTTGTACAATTGATTGTTGATGATTTTGTAATTTCTTGTTCTATGTTTCACTCTGACTTCGTTAACTTTGTCTTCTGGTTCATAATTTCTACAAAGGTATGCCATGATTGGTGCTATCCAATATTCGCTTTGTATTATATGGACTTCTCTTAGGACTTCTTGTTTTCCTTGATAGATGCATGAGTTAGTACTTGGAAGAAAACATCTTGAGGCAAGCTTGTATTTTGAGCTACAATTTTTGCTATTTCGTTAGCATATGAGTTGTCTGTTCTTGAGATATTTTTTACTATGAATCCTTCAAAGTATTTCTCTTATTCTCTTAAAAAATACAAGTATTTTGCGAGCTCTATATTTCTTGCCTTGTAATATTTCTCGATGTGTCTAGCCACAACTTGTGAATCTGTTTTGATTATTAGTCTTTGGATCCCCATTGCTCTTGCTTTTCGGAGTCCGAATAAAACGGCTTCATATTCAGTAATATTGTTGGTACATTGAAAGTCAAGTCTTGCAGCGTATCTCATTTTGACCCCTGAAGGTGATGTGATTATTGTTGCTGCACCAGCCCCTACGAAGCCCTATGCCCCATCGCAATATATTATCCAGTCTGGTTGCTTTATGTCTTCGCTTTGATTTTGAGACGGAGTCCAATCTGTCATGAAGTCTGTCAAGACTTGAGATTTTATTGATGTTCTTTTTTCGAATTCAATGTAATACTGAGATAGTTCTGCTGCCCATTTTCCCAATCTTCTAGATGATCTGCAACTTTGCAAAACTTCTTTCAGAGGATAATTTGTTGGTACTCTAATTTTGTGAGCTTAAAAATGATGCTTCAATTTTCTTATTGCAGTTAAAACTGCATAAGCTATTTTCTCAATTTTTGAGTAATAGATTTTGAGCTAGATAAAGCTTCTTAAACAAAGTAGACTAGGACTTGTCTTTTTGTGTGTTCATTTTCCTATTCTTCAACTAAGACTGCACTTACTGCACTTTCTGTTGCTGAGACATATAGGAGCAATTCAGCCCCTTGGTTGGTGTGGTTAGAGTATTTGGCTTTGACAAGTAACTTTTTATTTCTTTGAATGCATGTTGTTGCGAAGGTCCCCATGTGAAGTCTCTTTTTGTTCCCTTGAGTGCTTGAAATATCGGTAGACTTCACTCTGCTGATTTTGAAATAAACCTATTTAACACGACAAATCTTCTTGTCAATTTTTGGATGTCCTTTATATTTTTAAGAACTTTCATGTTTAAGATTTCCTAGACAATGTCTAGATTTGGATCGATTCCTTTTGTTGATATAATGCAGCCTAGAATTTTGCCCTTTTGGACTTCGAAGGTGCACCTTTCAGGATTTAACTTTAAATTTGCTTTCCTAAGATTTGTAAATGTTTCTTGGAGGTCTTCAATGTGATATACTCTTTTCTTGCTCTTGACTACTATGTCATCAACGTAGTGAGTAGATTTTTGCCAATTTGATCACGTAGCACTATTGAGGTCATTCTAACAAATGTTGTGCCAGCATTGTGAAGCCCCTCTACCATTCTTACAAAACAGTAGGTCCTAAATGGGGTGAAAAAACTTGTGAATTCTTCATCTTCTTTTCTCATCCAAATTTTATGATCTCTAGAAAAACAATCCAAGAAACTTAGCATTTTAGTTCCGACTGCTTGATCGACTAGTGTGTCAATTCTTGGTAGTGAGAAATTATCTTTTGGGCACGCTTTATTGAGATCTGTGAAATCGATGCACATTCGCCATTTTCAATTCTTCTTCCTGACCATGATAATGTTTGCAAGCCAAGTTGTGAATTGAACTTCTCTTATGACTTTTGCATCAAGCAATCTTTGAACTTTAGCTTTGGCAGCCTAAACTCTGTCTTCGTCTAGTTTTCTTAACTTTTGCTTCTTTGGTCTAACTTTTGGATCGATGTCTAGTTTGTGCTCAATTATGTCACTGCTAACTCCTCCTAAGTCATTGGATGACTAAGCAAATATATCTTTGTTGCTTCGAAGAAATTCTACAAGTTTGTCCTCTTCTTCTTGAAAAAGTCCGGTACCAATGATGACTTATTTGTCTAGGACTAATGGATCAAGAGGTACCCTTTTTGTTTCTTCACAAGCTTGAGCCTTGGGTTTAGGCTTTGCATTTTCTATTTCTTCTTTTTCTTCTTCTTCAAGGATTGCATGAACATTATTTTGTCCTAGAGTGTATTCTTTTTCAATGTTTCTTGCCTTAGTTTGGTCTCCATGTATTGTGATTACTCCATTTATTGTTGGCATTTTCATACATAAGTATGAGTAGCTTATGACTGCTTCGAATGCATTTAAAGTTCCTCTTCGAAAGAGTGCACTGTATGAATAGTACATATCAACCACATCAAATTCTATTTGCTCTGTTCTTGCATTGCTTACTATTCCAAAAGAAACTGGCAAAATTATTCTTCCAATTGAGTGGATCTTTTTCCTGCTAAAGCCATAAAGTGGGTGCTCAGCTCTTCATAACATTTTGTGATAAATTTTTATGGCGTCAATTGTTGATGTGAATATAATGTCGGTGGAGCTGCCTCCATCAATCAATATTTTTAGACTACCCAACCATCAATGTTTGCTTCGATTACCATAGCATCCATATGTGGGTAATCTTTCAACTAAAGGTCTTCTTCTAAAAATGTGATTGGTAGATGGGGCCATCTTGTTTTCTTGTATGGGTCTTCCATTGAAATTGAATTTACTCTTTGGAAGTAATTTCTTCTTTGACTATTGTTTTCATGGTCCATGCTATTTCCTCCTATGATTATTAGTATTCTTCCTCTGCTTGGGATGATTGCATTATTGTTCACTGCTGAAACTAATGGGGAGTTATTTTCTTGCTTGGCTTGGCTATTTTGTGGGTTGTTGTTTGCCACTGAATCTTTGGGTTGTGCTGATTGAACATTGGATTGCTGAGATTGATTTTGCATGGGATGATACATTGCTAGGGGTTCATAGCCATATGCAGGAGGTGGCCCTAGAAGTAGTGCTTGGGTATGTCCATAATGCATTGGATAATAAGTTTGATGAGTGGTTTGTTGTTCTTTCCTCACATGATTAACAACTTTTGGTTGGCTTGGTGCTCTGTTTTCTTCTTGGGCTTCTTCAATGTCTTTCTTTACTTTATTATACATTTTAGATGTTTGTCTAGCCCCTTTGCCATGAATAATGTAGTACATGTCTTTAGGTTTTAAAGGTTCTCTTCCTCTTCCTCTTCCTCCTCTTCCTCTTGTGCCAAAGCCTCCTCTTTCAAATGTTCTTTCATTGAATTGACTTCGCTGGTTGTATTGATTTTGGTGAGCATAATCACTTTCGGCTGTTGAATTATTGCCATTCTTAATTTGATTGAGTTGATTGTGTGGTGTAAATGGTCTTCGCTCATAGTTGTTTGGTCTTGGAGGATGGAAGTTGTTGTTGCTTTGCTTGATTTGAGCCCTGAAGTTGTTTTCTTCTTCGATTCTTTTTCTGTACTCATCATCTAATTTGTAATATTTTTGAATGACTTCGTAAAGCTCAGCAACTGTACTTGGTTTTTCTTGAGCAAGATGAGAAGCATATTGGCCTACTCGAGGCCCTTTAATTGCGGCTATTATCACCACTTCATCTGGGATGTTTGGGATTTGTGCTTTGATTTGGATGAATCTTTTAAAATATTGACTTAGGGTCTCTTTGGTTTGCTGCTTGCAATTGAACAGATCTATGCATGTGAGGCCAGCTGGTTGAAATCCTTGAAAGTCAACAAGCAAGTTTGCTTTAAGTTGATCCCATGAATGTATGGATTTTGCTTCTAGCGAAGAGTACTATTGTTGTGATGGTCCTTTAATTGCCATGACAAAAGATTTTGCCAATGTAGTTTCATCGCCGCCTCCAAAAATTTCTGTAGCTTCAAAACTCATCAAAAATTGCCTTGGGTCAGATTGGCCATCGAAAGTTGGTATCATGTAAAATTTGTACCCCAAGGCCATTGTGGTAGCTGCAAGTTTATTGAAAGGGGGAGCTTGTGTTAATTGATATAAATGATTTTTGGGAGTCTTTTTCTTCTTGAGAGGCTTTCGTTGGTGAATTTGGTTCTTCTAAATTTATGACTTCATGGCTAGCGCTTTGAAGTTGTTCATTCAGTTCATGAAGGGTGGCTTCGGCTTCTTCTATTCTTTGTTTGAGAGACTTTCTCTTGCTCTTGTGTGACATTCTTCAAGTTCTTTTTACTTTCTCAGCACTTGTTCTTCTAATTCTTTGAGTCTTTGTTCTTCGGCTTCGCTTGCCTTTGAAGAGCTTGGGTCTTAGGGTGCATCTTTTTCAAGACTTTGGTCTTCGACTGCTGGTGGGTCATCTTTGATTACCCTAGTGGTAACTTTCTTGTTAGGTCTGTCCATTAGCTTCATGTGGGCGTGGGAGTTTTCAAGCACACACAAACGGTGGGCGCCAGATGTTGGGTAAAAAATTACTCAAGCATCAAAGTTTGAACACAAAACAAAGTTGTATTCATTTCATCCTCATCCTGTATATGTCAGAGGGGGTATTTATAGGGGATCTAGTCTTTGTATTTTACATAAAATGACTATTTTATCCTTAACTCAAATATTTACAACCCTTTTCAGCTACAAGGGTGAATTGGTCTTTTGCCCTTCTAAGTCTTCATTCTCCAACTTTTGTCCTTCAATCTTCTTTGTGTCTTCATATCTTGGGACTTAGTTAGTTCTTGCCCTGCTTCTTTTCTGTCTTTGAAATGTTAAGCGAAGTCAAATATTTGTCTTCGCTTGGCTTTGTTTCCTTCTTTTCAGCGAAGACAAGCTCTCTCCAGTGAAGTCAAATTCCCTTTCGCGAAGTTTAAACTTTCATCTTCGTTATGCTTCTTTTCCTGCAAGCAGACTTTGTTATGAAAATTATAATTTCAACTTCAAAGTTTCAGGAGCTGAGTTTCTCTAGCGAAGTTAAATCCCCAACAACACCTTTCTTTGTCAGTTACAGAAAAACGATGTCCACCTGTAATATGATCCTAAGGCTACTAGCAGCAACTCTGATTTCTAGGCTAACCCTTGTTAAATCAATTGTTGGGGGGCTCGCATAGCACTAAAAGTTATTCTATTATATAGATCATCAGTTAACTTTCCTAATTGCATGCAACGGTCTCTGACACTTGTGGCACCCAAAACTTCAACATCAGGACATGCCTTGAAAAAACAAAAAAAATAATACAATAAAAATCATCTCATCTGCATTATTTGTATTGATATTACAAAATAGTGCATATAGCATACTTAAATAATGATTGTACTAAACATCAAAATAGATGATAGCGTAGATCCTTTAACTTGTCTAGAGAAGTAGACAGACAACAAACTGCTAATTTCAGAGACACACAGAGTAAAATAATAGTCAATCAGGCAGACAATTCTAGGTTCTACAAATGTGGTTCTAAACAAACAAATTAACTACCAATGTATAGAAGGATTGGTTCATTTGCTGTGGACATCAGATGCTCCAAAAAAAGAACACATATATATATATATATGCAAGGCTTCTGGGCAAAAAGAATGGCACAAACTATCTAATTTCACTCATGCCAATTTAAGTGTGACCAACAAAACAAACTAGACTAAGAGTCGAATTCCTGCCAAAAATCAGATAATTTGCTCAGCCTACTTATCACAATTGCAAAAGTTAAGAATCGAGCAAAAAAAAGACCAATTGAAGACTTTCACCAATTTCATAATCAAGCAAAAACCAACTTACATGGGACTAGATTGACAATTAGACTCATGTGTCACCAAACAAGCGAACAACACATGTTTCCAACATTCACATAACAAAAAAAAGATCACCAATACACAAGCTCAATGTTCAAAAAGTGGCACTCAGGTATAAGATAACTAAAACTTAACAATATAATAGGAAACTGAAACTTAACAACACATCAGGTAGCATTAAGGTATCAGGTATCAGATAACTCTCGCATGTGACATTCATCCATCATGTAACTGGAATTTAAATACACAGAGATATCAGACACCAAAAAAAATTAAAAAGGGTCATGAACTATCTCTAAGCAGTACTACTCTTTACTAACAGACAACAAATGCAATCATAGAAATCAAATAAAATTAAAAACACATCTGATTTGATATTATGGATTAAAAAATCAAAAAAATCAAAAATACCTTAGGAGCATTTAGCAACTGATTGGCACGAGATTCAAATTTAGCTTTCTTGTTCATAATAGGAACATTGCCTACAAAAAACATGAAAAAAAGAAAAAAATCAATACAAAAGAAAAACAAAAAAAGAAATAAATAAAAAGACATAGAAAGCAAACTCACCAGATTGAGAATTGCCATGAGCCATCACTAAAGGAGTGTCCAGGACCAAAAAGGGATTCTTCATTGAATTGTCATCACCAGATTTAATTGCTTCTCTGGATGCACTTGCATTCTACAAAAAAGGTTCAACAACAAAAAAATAAAAAATACTAAAAAAGAAAAATTAACTCAACAAAACATTTGAACAAAAAAACTACAAAGCGAGGATTCATATTATATGGAAAAGTGTAATCCACATTCTGCTTGTTTCTTTTAGGCTAGCTGGCTTTGAAATTTTCTTCAACAATGCGTCTATTGGACTGCTCGTTGATATCTAAACTGTGCTGATTATCTGTGTTGTTAAAAACATACTTTAAAATATCATACAAAACTACAAAAAGTAATGTGATCAGCAAAAGATTCAAACAAAAAAGAAAATATAGCAGAACCGACCCATTTATAAGAGCACAAGTACAATGGTAGCCCGCAAGTGGTCGCACTGTCATACTTGAACACATATAAACCTGGTAGTCCGTCGAGTACCACGAAGGGTCTCGATTAACCATCAACATACAATCAAGATCGTACATGATTCAACATACAAGTCACATGTTACATCAGGTTCACAAATATAGTTCATTCATCAGAGTACGAATTAAGGCTATTACAAACCAAGTTTGAGTAAAATAGTAGCAGAAGCAAATTAAAGTTTGAAACTATCATCTGCCATCATAGTTCAAATACAGTGTCAACTCATGATCACATCTACAAAAGCATATAAGAAGGATTATTAAGAGATGCCTACCCAGGGCTCACTCCACGTCCATGGTGGGACAGAAGCAGTTCTTGCAATAGCCATGATAAACTGTACCATCTGCAACAATGGGAGTAAAACCATGAGTACGAGAAGATACTCAGCTAGACTTACTCATCATAAACCAAAAATTAGGTGACTACAAGGATCATGCAAGGCTTTATAAGTGGAGGTAGCTTGACAACATTTTGCATAAAAAGCGACTAATTCAGTTGTACAATTATAATTCGGTCATCAAGTTAATTATAGCTATTCACCTCTAGATTAGCAACTAACCTGTGCCAAACATGTGGTATATCATTCTGGCATCCAACTAAACTTTTCATCTTTCTGAAGTAGTCTAGTCATGGGGTTAGTTATCTTGGAGAAATCAGGAATTAAACAATGATAGTAACCTGCTAACCCTAGAAAACTCTGAATTTCATAAATCAAAGTCAGGGCCTTCCAATCCATGACCTCTTGTACTTTGGATGGGTCTATAGAAATTCCATCTCTAGATAAGATGTGACCCAAGAAAGGTACTTTGCTCAACCAGAATTCACACTTGCTAAACTTGGCATATAACTTATGCTCCCTCAATCTAGACAAAACAACTCTTAGATGCTCTGCACGGTCTGCCTCATTCTCAGAGTAAATCAAGATATCATTGAATAAACACAACCCTGAACTTGTCGAGCTCGGACATGAATACCGAATTCATCAAGTACATGAAGTAGGCAGGAGTATTTGTCAGTCCAAAAGACATGACCAAATACTCGTACAAGCCGTACCTAGTGGAGAAAGTTGTTTTAGGTATATCCTCTGGCTTGATCTTAATTTGATGATAGCCAGACCTCAAGTCAATCTTAGAGAATACCTTTGCTTTTGCCAGTTGATCTAACAAGATATCGATACGAGGCAAAGGATACTTATTCTAAATGGTCACAGCAATAAGTGGCCTATAATCCACACACATTCTCAAGGACTTGTCCTTCTTCTTTACAAATAAAGCTAGACTTCCCCATGGAGACAAACTAGGTTGAATGAGACCTTTGCCCAATAGTTCTTGTAACTGAATTTTAAGTTCGGCTAACACATTTGGTGGCATCCTATAGGGTCTTCTTGAGATAGGTGCTATACCAGGCACTAACTCAATCCTAAATTCCACATCCCTATCAGGCGGTAAACCCGACAACTCATCTAGAAATACATCAGGAAACTCATAAACTAATAGAATATCATAAAGGCTAGTGACTTGGATAGCACAAGACAAGTTTTGGAGATCAAAACTTTGGGGAAGTGGTACTAGAAAAACATTACCTCCTTTTGGTTCTCTCAACATAATTGTCCTAGTGCTAGTGTCAATGAGAACCCCATGATCACTCATCCATTTCATGCCTAAGATCACATCTATGGCTAATCTGGGCAATACTATTGGATCCACTGTGTACTCTCTCTCTTATATAGAGATGAGCACATCACTGACTATCTGATTTGTAGAGATAGTAGCCCTAGTCAAACTTATACTATAACCACTCTTATTTACACTCAATTATTTTGTGATCATACTTAGATGCAAATGCTTGGCTCATAAATGAATGAGAAGCTTCAGAATCAAATAAAACAATAGCAGGCATGTTTGTTAACAGGAAACATAGCGGTGGTGACAACCTCTCCCACAAGAACTTCTTCAACAATGGTGTAATGCATGTATCAAGGACAGTGCTTTAGGATTTGCCTGTCTCTGATTGCCCTAGTTTTGATTGATGTTCTTCTTGGGATAGGGACACTCCTTGGACCAATGGCCCAACTAATTACAGTTGAAGCATGGCTGGTTGCTCCTTAGGTCCTACTAAGCTTCCTTGCCCTCTGTTTCCCTTAGGTAGGGCAATGCTGAATGCCTTATGAAACACCTTCTGAGGTCGGCTGGCTTAGGCTTTTGGTGGAGGAGGCCTAAACTTAGGCACTGGTGGACAAAACTATTGCCTAGCCTCCACTAGAGGTCTAGACTAGAAAGATCCTGAGGCGTTGACCTCAGCTGATCTTTTGTGGCCCTTCGCCGCTGCGTGCAAATTGTTCTGGTTCTCCTAAGCCAAGGCATCACTAATGAACTCATTGTATGTGGTACACCTTGAGTTTGCCATAGTTTTCATTAGCTTAGTGCCAAGGCCTCTCTTAAAGCTTTCAATCTTCTTTTCCTCTGTATCAACGAACCCTAGGGCATAACGAGGCAAATTGTTGAAGGCATGCATGTACTCCGCGAGGGTGTTGGTCCCTTGTGTGAGTTGCATGAACTCGGATACTTTCAAGAGCACAAGTACAATAGTAGCCCGTAAGCGATCACACTGTCATACTTGAACACATATAAATCCGGTAGTTCGTCGAGTACCACGAAGGGTCTCGATTAACCATCAACATACAACCAAGATGGTACATGATTCAACATGCATGTCACACGTTATATCAGGTTCACAAATACAGTTCATTCATCAGAGTACGAATTAAGGCTATTACAAACCAAGGTCGAGTAAAATAGTAGCAGAAGCAAATTAAAGTTTGAAACTATCATCTACCATCATAGTTCAAATACAGTGCTAACTCATGATCACATCCACAAATGCATATAAGAAGGATTATTAAGAGATGCCTACCCAGGGCTCACTCCTCGTCCATGGTGGGACAGAAGCAGTTCTTGCAATAGCCATAATAAACTGTACCATCTACAACAATGGGAGTAAAACCATGAGTACGAGAAGGTACTCAGCTAGACTTACCCATAAAACCAAAAATAAGGTGACTACAAGGATCATGCAAGGCTTTATAAGTGGAGGTAGCTTGACAACATTTTGCATAAAAAGCGACTAATTCAGTTGTACAATTATAATTTGGTCATTAAGTTAATTATAGCTATTCACCTCTAGATTAGCAACTAACTTGTGCCAAACATGTGGTATATCATTTAGTAGCATACAATAGTAACCATAGCCGGTGTGGCAATTCCATGTTCATTCGAACCATCACAATCCATAACACCGTTACTACGATGTTGGGACTAGCCAAGTTTCTCACTGTTCGGGAGAGACGATGATTCGAATCGCTTTCAACCAGCTAAGAATTTATTCCTTACACAAACCCAGGCAGACCAGATCAATGGTCACCTTAGGTCACCTTTGGTACAACTTAGGTACACATTTCATGGGTTTGACCAGCATCGCACAATCAGGGACAACCAGCTGCTAGGATGATCAGGACTATCCTACCCTTGGGCTCATGTCTGGCTCCCTACACATCCTTACTACCATCTAGAGTGCGCACTTTTACAAAACAGGGCTTGCCCTGAGTTGAGCTACTTAACTTCACGGTCGGAATGAGTTATCTGGCCAGCTAAGTGATAGCCATGCGTTCAATCTTGTCAGAAGCGCCGCCAACAATAGTACGGTCCTTAACTGGCATAGATGGAATCACATAAGTAAACCTACACATAGACTCCACTCGGCCTCCATTTCTATTTCCCCATGGTTCTTTTCTACGATAGCAAATATAGCCAGTCATGCTTTGGTATCCACCTATATCTCGCAGGTGACAGGAAATCACCTAACTTCTACCTAAGCATGGCTAAGCATATATTCGATCCTGGACCTACACAGGATTAAAGGTATATGTAACTAGACAAGGTAGTTCTATGCATCAAGTGTTTCCAATCAACTCTTATAACCTAATGCATTAAACATAAATGACTCAAGTGATATTTTATAAAACATGGGAGACATAGAATGCTTTGGGGCTTGCCTTTGAGGAAAGAGGTTGGCCAAGGATCTAGGGCACTCAGGGAGATCCTTGAGAGTTTGCTCCTCTTCTCCTAGATTTGTGGCCTAAGGCATCTCCTGCAGATCCTTCTCCTCTTCTTCATTGAACTCTAGGAGAGTTATCTCTTCGGACGATCCTATATGCATGAGCATGAAATAAAATATCTCGAATGCATATATGATGACATGTATAATCTGATATGATATGATGAATGCATCCTCATAAGTGTTTCTAATAGCATT
This sequence comes from Miscanthus floridulus, assembly GCF_019320115.1. Classification (NCBI taxonomy): domain Eukaryota; kingdom Viridiplantae; phylum Streptophyta; class Magnoliopsida; order Poales; family Poaceae; genus Miscanthus; species Miscanthus floridulus. The sequence continues at coordinate 104,912,171 of NC_089581.1, forward strand.
GTGTTAAGAGTTAACAAATCATGTTTTCTTTTATTGAGTAGGTGCATATCTCTTCTCTAGTAACTTAAGCAAACACTTATGTAAATTATTTTCTGGACTTCAAGACAGTAGCCACTTGTTTTGACCATAACTAGAGTTATACATATCAAAATGATATGGTTGGGGACATTTTGGAAATCTTATGAAATTTCCTACAAATTTTTTAATCATCTTAATGTGATTCAGCAGTTATCAAGGTCAAACAAATCAATCATTCAAATCTTTCCATAGAGCAAGCATTTCGGACAGTAGACTTCTAACAGCCATAATTCTTAAACCAAAAGGCCTATGACTATGAAAATTTAACACTAGGTAGATAAGTAAGTTATCTACAACTTTGTTATTAACAAGTTTTATAGAAGAGACTATTATCATCATGCAATTATCATCACAACAAAAACTATACATGTAGCCAGCTAGTTGAATTATAAAGCAATAATTAACTAGTTGCATACAACCAATTGCTTGTAAGCCTAACTAATAACATCAACAGATCATATGCATCACAAGCACCATAGAAAACATTATGGTTAAACATAACTAAATTATTTATATCCATTTATTAATTTCCTTAAATAATAAGGTGATTTAAAGGATAAATATTTCTATTGCTTAATAAATTCTGAGAAAATTACAGTAGCCTACAAATGACCTTGATCGTCTACCTATACAAATTTCATGCCATTTGGATAAGTATAACTACCTCTACAAAAATGACAAGTTACATAGGCTTATTTTAGCAAAAAAATAGTTTAGCATAGTGAAAAGTGTCAAGCAATAGATTTAATATTTTTCATACATTCCTCCAAGCATAAGAATACTGTGTAAAAATTTTCATGATCATGTGTTATGTATTTTTACCCCAATTAATTTCACTAGAAACTAGCAATTAATTAGGATTAAATAGGAAGACTATATCCAAAGTATGCTTACTGTAGGTGTAGTATTTTTTTTCTAGCTATAGCATGCCAACACAAGACCAGCAAAATTGGAATCACAATTTTATTACCTTCCTAGCTCAAGTTATGTAATTTACAAGATAGAAACCATTTAAAAAGTATTTATCTAACTACATTTTATTCTCCTAGGAAAATACAAGAAACAGTGCATCTCATATCTTTATCAAATACTACACTTCATGAGGAATCCAACAAAATTTGGTTCACCAAAATTGGACACTCCTAGCTTGAGATATGAATTTTTGAAACATGCATTCACATCTGTGAAATAAATCTAGAAAATCAAATTCAAATCTGACTAACTGCTGGGGCCCACGGTCAACGGGGACCCACACTGTCAGCGAGACCAAAACTAGGGGACGGCACTGACTAGCAAGAACTCATCGACGACAAGGTCTTCTGATGGTAGCAGTCTTCAAAACTGCACTCTTCTCACCCCCTGCGCATCGACTAGTAGGCTTAGTTGCCTCGGTGGCTCGCCGGAGCAAGCTCGACGGCAGCCATGGTGGCGGTGGAGGTTTGGTGGTGGTACACCGGCCATCTCCAACTATGGCACACTCAAGCGAGGATGGCTACTCCATCCTGGTGACCTAGCGAAGCTACACGGTGCAGGTGAGGGTTCAAGGTGGCAGTCGGGAGCTTGGCCGCTTGCATGGCAGTGCGATGGCACATGGAGCATAGTGGTGCTCTCACTATTCTGGCTAAACAGTGGCAAAAGGTGGGTCTCCATCATGCCACTAGCTAGGTCTAGGGTTACTTGACCTAAGGCATGAGAGAAAGGAGGGAGACGGTGAACCAACTTGGCGGCGGCGAGCTCAAGTGCCACGGTGGCCCTGGCGGATGCGAGCGGAGCGGTGACTCGTTTTGGCGTCATCAAGCCATGGTGTCATTCCTAGCTCTAGCCTAAGCATCTAGACTATAGCATGGTGCTAGACCAAAGAAGATGGAGGTATGCTATGCTGGTGGAATGGTCGGGCCATGACGAGCTACGAGCGTGATGGCGCTCCAAGTGACGACAGCGGCAACGGCGAAGCTAAATGTCGCTATACCTGGGGTCGATAGGTGATGCTGGTGGCTCGAGGAGGTGTAGGTGATGGTAGAGCAGCTATGGCCAAGATGAATCAGTTAATGAGGCAACATCGGCGGTGAGCGGCTATGGCTGGAGCTACGGCGGCTCACAGCGAGCTCGATGTGGAGCTTTGGTGAGGCAGAGCGAGAGGGAGGAAGTGAGAGCGGGCGAGTGGAGTGAGCAGTAGGGGCACGACGCTTATGTGCCCACTCTAGCTTGACTGCTGGAAGCCAACACCGGCATGCTACTGCCATGCGGCAGCCGTGGCCTGTGGCCGGTCAGCCACTACCGTGCACGTGGACGCGGGTTCAGACGTCGCAAAGCCGACTAGTAGCGTGGTTTCGACCCCATATAACTCCTAATCCATTAGTCTATTGCGAAAGCTCCATTAATGAAAGTTGTAGATTTACATGCCATCTACAGCTTTGCTTTAGGAAGCATCCCCTAATTCACAACGGTTATCTAGTTACATCGCTCCCAAGTGGGGTACATTGAAACTAAAAACAGCATTAGGACCGGGGTGTTTTTGAGCATGCTATGCATTGAATTAGACCTTGACCCAAAAATAAAAGTTGTTACCCTAGTCAAGTACTACAACTTTTATATAGGTCACATAGCCATGCAAATAATCTAAGCTACTGTTCAACTTTGGTCAAACTAGTATCATAAAATAACATTTCAAATGAAACAAACACTTAGAAGCAAAATTGGTCTATGTCATGAATACAAACATTGTTCCATTTACCATCCTAGATGTGTCTAAGGTGTTTTCATGACCTCACAACCATTTCATATATTGGTCATGCATGATTGCAAGCATAAGCATATATATAAATCAACATTTCATGTGACAATGTACAAGAATGAGATGAAATTTCATATGCTCATGTTCATGAATGCTTGGATGATGCTTGTGCTCATGAAATGCAGATGTCAAATGCAATGATTAGCACCAGGGTGTTATAGCCCCTCCCCCTTATAGAAATCTCATCCCGAGATTTGCAAGACCTACCATTCTTCGTAAAAGGCAGGATAAACCTCACATAAGTAATCCTCCCATTCTGATGTGGCATCTTGTTCACTATGGTTATTCCACACCACTTTGTAGAACTTAATGGCCTTGCTCCATGTTACTCTTTCCATTTCTTCTAGCACACGGATTGGTTTCTCTTCATAAGTTAAATTCCGATTCGAGCTTAATGTTGGTGGGTGCAATGGCTTCCTTAGGTATGTGAAGACATCTTTTCAACTGAGAAACATGGAAGACATCGAATATCACACTCATCTCAGGAGGAAGTTGTAACTTGTAGGCAACATTTCCTTTCTATTCAATAATCTTGTATGGCCCTACATATCTAGGCGCAAGCTCTCTTTTTACTCCAAATATTTGCACTCCTTTCATGGGTGACACTTTTAAGTATACATAGTCTCCCACTTCAAAAGTTAGTGGTCTTCTTCTTTTATCAGCATAACTCTTTTGTCTTGATTGAGCTGCTTTCATATGCTGTTGGATAATGCGTACCTGTTCTTCAGCTTCGGTGGCAAAGTCAAAGCCAAAATATCTTCTTTCTCCACTGCTCAATCCAATTCAAGGGAGTTCTACATTTCCTGACCTGTACAAGGCTTGAAAAGGAGCCATCTTGATGCTCGCTTGATAACTATTATTGTAGGAGAACTTGTCTAAAGGTAGCCATTTCTCCCATGAACCCTTGGAAGATATAACACAGGCTCTCAACATATCTTCTAAGATCTAGTTCACTCGGTCTGTCCCAAAGGTTGTGGATGATATGTTGAACTTCTGATTAGTTTAGTTCCTAAGGCCTGGTGCAAGTGCTCCCAAAAACAAGCTATAAACTGTGGTCCCCAATCTGAGATTATGGTCCTTGGTACTCCATGTAGTCTCACGATCTAAGAAATGTATAGCTCAGCGCACTTCCTAGCTAGATACCGTGTGTTAATCGGTACAAAATGTGCTGACTTGTCAAGGCGATCTACAATGACCTATATGGAATCATGTGGCAGAACCTCCTAAATTATAGGGCCCACATGCACCTGTCAATGTCCAATGACCTCTGATGACTATGCATATGTTCCCGGTAACTTAAGAAGACTGTCGGGTGTCCCCGAGGAACCCCAAATCATCCACGATTTTTCCGAGCAGGATCCATTACACAGTCATTGTAGTATTACAATAGTTTATTCATTAATTTACATCAGAGTGAAATAGCGGAAGCCTTACAATAACTTAGTTACAAAATAATTGTTTCACAAACTAAGTACGATTATTATTACAAATCATAGTAGTGGAGTGGCATTAGTAACATAAACATAACACACAAAGAAAGTGCCCTGCCCAAGGGCCACACATTTACTTGTCATCTTCGATTTGAACAACAGTCATGCAGCACGGTCCAAAGTAGACCTACTCATGAGACTCACCTGCAACAAGAGTTTAACGAACCCTGAGTACAAAAGTACTCAACAAGACTTAACCAAAATAACAAAAGATAAGACTCAGGAATGCAGGCTCAGGGATTCAAGGTAAGGCTTTAGCAATACACAAGGTTCTTTTGCGTAAAAGCTCTTTAAAAAGATTCTTTCTTTCAACATTTAATCCTTATCAAAATCATATATGAATTTGCCATGATCCGTATTGAGTTCATGACCTTCATATCAAACTTTTCCTCAAAACTTCCTCAAGTTTCATTTATTATCTACGATGATGAACAGTGAGTTGAGTCTCCATAACCGAGAAGCAACGGCGATTCAAACCGATTATAACCCAGCTGGGGATTCCCAACCACACGACATATGTAGGTCCCTGACCTACATATACCAACCCACCCTTAGATCCTCTAAAACAAGAACAGGTCTGCGCCACCCGAGAATATAGTACTCCACCAATCCAGCCCATTGCCACGTGGGTACACGCTACTCTCACCATCTCTCCACTCCAAGTGCGCGAGTAGACATTCTCGTAATAGAATAGCCGAGTTAAGGCTTACCGGAGTATGCGGCTAGTACTACAAAGTCTCACCTCATGCAATTCAACAACGGACAGTTCTTAATTGACACGGGCGGAAAGAACCCGCTCACAAGACATCCATGTCCTGTTGCTCTCATACACCGAGTCCGCCCGGTCTAGATTTATTACTCCATAAGATTATATCTCATAAAAACATAAATAACCAGTCATATCCAAAAATCCATTTATATGTCGCAGGTGACAGGTAATCACCTGACTTTTATCGTTCTAAACATGGCTAAGCATAATTAAGCATTCTTGGATTGAAACGGTTAACAAGGTTGATATGGAAAAACAAGGTTGGTAATGCACCAATTAGGTTTTCACTCAACTCCTAATCACTTAATGCAGTATATAAAAGCAAAAGTGATATAAATTTTGTAAAACACAAGGTAGGTTTAAATGCATCCGAGGCTTGCCTTGATTGTCGAAAAAGTCAGATTCCGAAGATGTTCCACAGATATCAAACCTGACCTCAACAGGTGGATTAACTTCCTCAACAACTTGGTTGACTACTACGTTGTCACTTTCGTTCACTACACATAGTAACAATGCCATGTTTAATATGATGCGCGACATAAAACATGATGCTTGACGATGGATGAAAAAGTTAGTAACTTGAATACCACTTTCCCTCACGGTACAATTGCAACCCAACAACTAAATAAACCTTTTTCATAAACTCAAACACTTACCCTAATTGCCAAGGATCATTATAAGCTAATGACCCAAGGTCATCACCCAATCCAAAATTTCAAACAAAACCTAAGTCATTAGGGTTTACTATTTGTTTTTATTAATTAATAACTAATTAATAATTATGAAATAAATCAACTTTCTCCAAATAAGCTCAAAATTTTTGTGAAGACTCATCACATGATAATTAAGTGGCAAAATAATTTGCATAATTTTTGGATAATTACTCATGCCTAGAAAAATCATGGAAACCCATTTATTAATTAAATTGAGCAATTTTTATCACATTCAAAATGTACTAAAAATAACATTTAATATTTTTCATAAATAGTATACATCTTAGAGAGGTTATACAAAAATTTTCATAATTTTTCGAGGTCTAATTAATTCTACACAAAATAAAAAAAATTACAGCACTATTCAAACATTTCTGCAAAATAGAAAAATCCATTTTCAAATAAACGGTCACTGACAGGGTGACCCCACCTGTCAGCCCGCGCGGACCACGGCAACGAGCCCTCTGACCGGCGATTTCTCGCCGATGGTGAGGTCTCCGGCCACGGTGACGGTACCATCATGATCACCACGACAAGGCGCACCTATTGGTGGCACTAATTGCACCAATTACTGCACAAACCGAGCTCGACACCGGCCATGGCGGACACGGCGGTGTGGCTGCGCTACGCCAGCAAAGTGAGGCCGATAGCAGTTAAACAAAAATCTTGGGAGGACTTAGGAGCTCACCCCAAACATGCCCGAGCTGATGGCTGAACCGGAGAAGCAACAGAGAAGCTGGTCGACGATCGAGGCAGTCACGGCGGAGCAAGCTGTCGTCGACGGCGACGTTCCGGTGGCTACAGAGGATGAAAAGGTCATCCAACAAGACATAGAGTATCATGGAAACACGGTGAAGTTGGAGCTACGCTGAGCAAAGACAAAGACGCACCATAGAGTGCTGGCCACGGTGACGCGAGTTCGACGGTGATGTTGCCGGCCACGAGGAAGAAAGGACGATGCGCAGCGTTTCCCGGTGAAAACAGACGCCTAGCACTAGCCTTTTGGTTTTCCAAGGAGTAGGCGGAGCTGTGACTAGCTTTGCTACAACTGGATGGACACTACGGCGATGGCACGAGCTCGACGGAGCTGAGCGGCGACGTCTAGAAAAATAGGGGAAAGGAACAGAGGAGAACGGCGACGTCGCAAGCTTTATAGCGCGGCCAAGAAGCAAGGAGAAGCCACGCAGCAGCCTTCCCCTGCCAGCGCGAAGCCAGAGATGGCCACGGGCGCGCCTGGAAGACGTCGGAAGCTCACCGACGATGAGGTGTCGCCCGCTGGTACTGTTCAGTGAATTTACCGAATTGCCACTAGATCCATTTTTCAAATTACTCTCAAATTTGTATGGTAACTCAAAAATCTCCAAAAATAAAAGTTGTTCCAAATTCAAAGTTCTACAACTTTGCTTTAACAACCATACTCAAATTATGTCTACATTTTAAAATGTAACTTTAAAATAAAAGGGGACACTTTAAGAACTTATCGCCTTTTCAAATTACTTCAAATTTTATACAACAACTTTGAAAACTCCAAAAACCAACTTTGTACACCTTGACAAGCTCTACACCTTTGCTTTTAAGCTCAACCCCAAAATGTGCTTAGATTTCGAATTAGGTTTTCCAGGGTAGAATTAAATGCTAGAAATTAGGGTTTTCGGAACTCCAATTCAATACAAAGATTTTGAACTTGATTCAATCCATACAAGTCAACCCATATAACATAAAAGTAAACTTGTTTTAGTGGATGCATATCAAAGTTTTCACTAACACATGAATGATGTGCAATGCATGTGATGACATGGCATGTTTTAGGGTTTAAAACACCAGAGGTGTTACAATCTTTTCCCCTAAAAGAAATCTCGTCCCGAGATTTAAAGTAATAAGGTAAGTAATGGAAAAGGAAATGTGTCAAGCAAAAACATTCAAAACCTATCCATAAAACAGCTAAGGTCCCTTTACAAACTTGACAGAGCACAACTAACATTATTCTATATTGACACAAGAAATTCTAGAAGCTGTTCTAGCAAGAAATCTTCAGATTCCAAAGTAGCTTCTTCTTCGGAATGTTGATTCCATTGTATCTTGTAGAACTTAATTGTCCTCCTTCGTGTGACATGGTCTTTCTGATCTAGAACTCGGATAGGATATTCGGAATAGGTCAAATCAGGTTCAAGTTCAACTCCTTCAACCTCAACATTCTGATCAGGCACTCGAAGACATTTCTTTAATTGAGAAACATGGAACACATCATGTACAACTGAGAGATGTTCTGGTAACTTCAAGCGATATGCCACCTTTACACCTCTCCAAAATTTGAAATGGTCCAATATAATGAGGTGTCAACTTGCCTTTAACACTAAAATGGTTAACTCCCTTCATTGGTGATACCTTCAGATATACAAAATCTCCCTTGTTAAACAACAATGGTCTACGTCGTTTATCCGCATAACTCTTTTGTCGGGACTGAGCTATCTTCAAATTACTTTATATCTACCTAACCTTCTCTTCTATTTCTTTCACAAGGTCCACTCCAAAGAACCATCTTTCCCCAGGTTTAGACCAATTTAGTGATGGTCTACATCTACGACCATAGAGTGCTTCAAACGAAGCTAGCTTAATACTCTCTTGATAACTATTGTTGTATGAGAACTCAGCCAAAGGTAAATATTCATCCCACTTATTGGAATAGTTATGGACACAACACCTTAACAAATCTTCAAGTACTTGATTTACTCTTTTAGTCTGACCATCAGTCTGTGGATGATAAGTGGTACTATATAGAAGTTTGGTACTCATCAAAGCATGCAATTGTTTCCAAAAGTTGGGGACAAACTGTGTACCTCTATCCGACACAATGGTCTTTGGTACACCATGTAAGCTCACGATTCTCGCTAAATACATCTTGGCATATTAGATGGTGGGATATATACTCTTGACTGGAAGAAAATGTGCTGACCTAGTTAGTCGATCTACAATAACCCATATGGAGTCAAAAACCTTTTGATGTCTTGGGTAAACCGATGATAAAGTCTATACTAATATCCTCCCACTTCCAAGCTGGAATAGGTAATGGCTGTAACTCCCCAATGGACCTCAAATGTATAGCTTTTACTTTTTGACAAGTATCACACTTGGCTATATATCGAGCAATCTCTATCTTCATTTTGGTCCACCAAAATCTCTGTTTTGAGTCATGGTACATCTTATTACTTCCCAGATGAATAGATAGCCTGGTTGTATGTGCCTCTTCAAGAATTGACTATCACAACTCAGGAACCTTTGGTACCACTAAACGATTCTTGAACCATAGCACACTGCATCATCTATTCTGAAGCATGCTGCTTTTCCCTTCCTGACTTTTTCTTTAATATGGGCTATACCCTTATTTTCTTTCTAAGCGGCAATAATTTGGTCTCGAATAGTTGATTCAACAATTATATTGGTCAAACTACCTTGTTGAATTATCTCTATTTTCAACTTCTCCATCTCTTGACATAAAGTCAGATCCATTGTTTTTACTGTCAGGCAATTGCAATGAATCTTACGACTGAGTGCATCTGCAACCACATTTGCCTTACCAGGATAGTAATGTACCTCCAAGTCATAATCTTTAATCAATTCCAACCATCTTCTTTGCCGCATGTTCAATTTTGATTGAGTAAAGATATACTTTAAACTCTTGTGATATGTATAAATATGACAAGTATTATCAAGCAGATAATGCTGCCAAATCTTCAAAGCATGGACAACTGCTGCTAACCCCAGATCATGAGTTAGATAATGTTCTTCATGTCGCTTAAGTTGTCTAGAAGCATAGGCAATGACTTGGCCTTCTTGCATCAATACACACCCAATACCAATACTCAAAGCATCACAATAAATGTCAAACAGCTTCTCGATATCTGGCTGTGCTAACACTAGTGCAGTGGTTAATAATCTCCTCACAGTCTAGAAAGCTTCTTCACATTCAGGTGACCAAACAAACTTGGCTTGGTTCTTCAATAATCCTGTGATGGACTTGGATATTCTAGAGAAATCTGGAATGACCATGGTAATAACCCGCCATTTCCCAGAAAACTTCGAACTTGATGAACAGTGGTTGGTGGTTTCCAATCTAGTATATCCTTAACTTTGCTTGGATCTACTGCAACTCCTTTAGCTGATAAGACATGTCCTAAAAACTGTACTTCCTTTAGCCAAAATTCACACTTACTAAACTTGGCATATAACTGATGTTCTCTTAGGCGTGTCAGAATAACTCTGAGATGTTCCGCATGTTCTTTCTTGTTATTGGAATATACTAAGATGTCATCAATAAACACCACTACAAACTTGTCTAGCTCAGGCATGAACACTGAATTCATCAGATACATGAAATGAGCTGGGGCATTCGTCAAACCAAAAGACATTACTAGGTATTCATATAATCCATATCTGGTGGTAAATGCTGTTTTGGGAATATCTTCAGGCTTAATTTTGATTTGATGGTAACATGACCTCAAATCAATCTTGGAGAAAACCTTGGCTCTAGCCAGTTGGTCAAAAAGTAAATCTATCCGAGGTAAGGGATATTTATTTTTAATTGTCACTTCATTCAATGGACGATAGTCAACACACAATCTTAGGGTTTCATCTTTCTTCTTCACAAAAATTGCCGGGCATCCCCAAGGTGATGAACTAGGTTGGATAAACCCTTTATCAATCAACTCTTGCAATTGAGTCTTCAACTCGGCTAATTCCTTGGGAGGCATCCTATAAGCTCTTCGAGAGATTGGAGCTATTCTAGGTTTTAGATCTATGTTAAACTAAACATCCCTATAAGGTGGTAGACCGGGTAAATCTTTAGGAAAAAAATATGGAAATTCGCAAACTACAGGAATATCTCTAATCTCCTAGATGGAAGTTGCACAAACTTTTTCCACTGATCTCTTTAAGATTGGAAGTTCGATAAGAAGCTAAGAATTACTATCTAGCAAACTCAACCTTATTGTCCTATTCAAAGTATCTACAACAGCCTTATGCTGATACATCCAATTCATTCCCAAGATCACATCTATATCCTGATCTTTTAAAATAATCATGGTAGTGGGAAAAATGTGCCCACCCAGGTTTTATGGGTACCTGGTACACCATTTCCTTAGTACACATACGTCCCCTGGGCGACTGTATAAAGAAATTTTCCTTTGTTGCCCCAATTGGAATTTCATGCTTTATGATAAAGGTTCTATTGATGAATGTATGAGATGCACTAGAATCAAAAAGCATAACTACAGGATGATCGGTGATAGGAAACATACCCAGCGTCACGGGTTCCCCTTCTAGAATCTCCCTAGCTTAAATATAGAAAACCCGCCCCATCTTCTTTTCATTTTTGCCCTTCTGAGCATTTTGATTGTTGTTCTTGTCTTGAGCTTGACCCTATTGTTGATTTCTAGGAGCCTTCTGAAAATTTGGATTATACTGCTTAGGATATGGGCATTCCCTCGAGAAATGACCTGACTTCCCACAATTGAAACATGGGTAATTGTGGCCTTGGGGTGTTGGAGCATGAACACACCAGGAACATTTGACTGTTGAGAGTTTGGATAAGTCATGGCAGGACAGACATTTGGTTGTTGACCGGCTTGGAACTACGGCGGACGATAAGGAGGATGATAGTGATTCACTAGATGATAGGTTATCTTCTGTCTCTTTTGATTGCCACTGAAAGATCTAGATGGCACACTCTTCTTCTTCTTTATTTCCTTATGCTGTCGATATTTCTCCTCTGAAGCAATAGCAATGTTAACCGCCTCATGATACGTGACATTGGTGCAGGTAGTCATCATGGTCTAAAGTTTGGTATTAAGGCCACGCATGAACCACTTCTTCTTCTTGGCATCTGTGTTAACATGCTCAGGTGCATACTATGAAAGGTGATTGAACTTGCCCACATACTGCATGACTGTTTGATCACCTTGCTTCAAAGTAAGAAACTCATCAAGCTTCATGGCCATAACTCCCTCTAGAATACAATGGGCACAGAAAGCAGTGTAGAACTCAGCCCAAGTCAACTAAATACCAGCTGGTTGCATAGCCATAAGGTTTGCCCACCAAGCACCTGTTGCACCTCTAAGCTGTTGGGCAGCAAAAACAGGCTTCTGAAACTCAGTGCATGGAATGAGGTCAAACTTCTGCTCCATGGTACGAAGCCAATCATCAGCTTCAAGTGGTTCGTCAGCCTTGGTAAATACTGGTGGTCGTGTATCTATGAAGTCAACATACGTAGCTTCTTGCCTTTGATGATTACGACCACGGTTCCCTTGCATCATATTCTGATTGCTTTGAACTAACTCCCGAAGCAACCGAGCATTATCTGTAGTCACATTGACTAGTGCTACGATAGCATCAGCCAAATTTGGTGGAACTGGTGGGGATCAGGAATACCATCCTCGTCTTGCGAAGAACCAGGAATAGTCGAACCCCAAGTACGACGCATCTGTTCATGACAAACCAATTTTTTTACTCACAAGCATTTATTGAACTATTAAAAGAGCTTACTACAAACACATTACATTGGGTTCACTTATTTATACACAAGTCTGCACTTAAGCAAGACTACCCAACTAAACTAGAAATCACTATATTACAACTCTACTCTTCTCCTCGATCACATCAAACCTCATGATCGGTATCCATTCTAGAAACATTTCCACCTTCATTATCACTTTCATTGACCATCACTACTTCTTCTGGATCTTCTTCTTCTTCCTCTTCTGGTTCATCATCATATACTATGATGACACCTAGGTCCATTGCATCTGCCTGAGGCTCATGATTTGGATCCAAGAGATTGTTCAGCCTATGGACTTCTTCATGTAGATTGGTATAATATTCTTCTAAGTCTTCTACATAGAACTCTAACTCATGAGCTCAGGCTCTAGCTACATCTTCTCTATGCCAAGCTTCATTTCTTCCTTTCACCATACGAACTAATATACGCTCGCAGTTCTTATGAGCGGTGGTGCGACGCCTCAATTGATCCTATAACATGCCCACCTAGATGGCATCCAAGGCCCTATCTCTAGTAGCCTGTGCTAATTCTGCTAAAAGCCTCTGTATCTCAGCTTGGGGATCAGGCCTAAAGCTGCTACTGCTAGCACCATCACTACTAGGGGCAAGCTGGTGACGAGGAACTCCTTTAGGTCCAACTGACTTACGGGGCGTTACCTTGGTACGAGCCATACTATAGAAAGCAAGATTTCAAAATAGTAAGACGATCTGATAAAAGTCTAAAGAGCAGCAAGGATAGATTACACTACTCAACCCAGACTAAGAGGGAAAGTAAGTAACAAGTGGATTAATTATGATGCATGAATTGTCTATACGAAACTTAAACATCAAAGCTCCTATGGTACATAAACAATAGTTCTTGTTATATAGGGCATAATAAGATTACTACTCCACCATACAAAGCCTTTTTAAGCAAATAAGGAATGGCGAGAATGAATTAAGATAAGTCAGAAGCAATTTGGACCAAATTAACATGTTAAATTTATTTGTCCCAAATCGTTTTGAAGTTTTGTACAACAATACTACAAAAACCTTTGTAATGGTCGCTCTAATACCATTTTTGTGGTAGAACCTCCTAAATTATAGGGCCCATATGCACCTATCAATGTCCAATGACCTCTGACGACTATGCATATGTTCCTGGTAACTTAAGAAGACTATCGGGTATCTCCGAGGAACCCTGAATCATCCACGATTTTTCTGAGCAGGATCCATTACAGAGTCATTGCAGTATTACAACAGTTTATTCATTAATTTACATCAGAGTGAAATAGCGGAAGTCTTACAATAACTTAGTTACAAAATAGTTGTTTCACAAACTAAGTATGATTATTATTACAAACCATAGTAGTGGAGTGGCATTAGTAACATAAACAAAACACACAAAGAAAGTGCCCTGCCCAAGGGCCACACATTTACTTGTCATCTTTGATTTGAACAACAGTCATGCAGCATGGTCCAAAGCAGACCTGCTCATGAGACTCACCTGCAACAAGGGTTTAACGAACCCTGAGTACAAAAGTACTCAACAAGACTTAACCGAAGTAACAAAAGATAAGACTCAGGAATGTAGGCTTAGGGATTCAAGGTAAGGCTTTAGCAATACACAAGGTTCTTTTGTGTAAAAGCTCTTTAAAAAGATTCTCTCTTTCAACATTTATTCCTTATCAAAATCATATATGAATCTGCCTTGATCTGTATTGAGATCATGACCTTCATATCAAACTTTTTCTCAAAACTTCCTCAAGTTTCATTTATTAACTACGATGATGAACAGTGAGTTGAGTCTCCATAACCGAGGAGCAACGATGATTCAAACCGATTATAACCCAGCTGGGGATTCCCAACCACACGACATATGCAGGTCCCTGACCTACATATACCAACCCACCCTCAGATCCTCTAAAACAAGAACGGGTCTGCGCCACCCGAGAATATAGTACTCCACCAATCCAGCCCATTGCCACGTGGGTACACGCTACTATCGCCATCTCTCCACTCCAAGTGCGTGAGTAGCCATTCTCGTAATAGAATAGCCGAGTTAAGGCTTACCAGAGTATGCGGCTAGTACTACAAAATCTCACCTCATGCAATTCAACATCTGACGGTTCTTAATCGACATGGGTGGAAAGAACCCGCTCACAAGACATCCATGTCCTGTGGCTCTCATACACTGAGTCCGCCCGGTCTAAATTTATTACTCCACAAGATTATATCTCATAAAAACATAAATAACCAATCGTATCCAAAAATCCATTTATATCTCGCAGGTGACAGGTAATCACCCGACTTTTATCATTCTAAGCATGGCTAAGCATAATTAAGCATTCTTGGATTGAAACGGTTAACAAGGTTGATATGGAAAAACAAGGTTGGTAATGCACCAATTAGGTTTTCACTCAACTCCTAATCACTTAATGCAGTATATAAAAGCAAAAGCGATATAAATTTTGTAAAACACAAGGTAGGTTTAAATGCATCCGGGGCTTGCCTTGATTGTCGGAAAAGTCAGGTTTCGGAGATGTTCCACAGATATCAAACCCGACCTCAACAGGTGGATTAACTTTCTCAACAACTTGGTTGACTACTACGTTCTCACTTTCATTCACTACACGTAGTAACAATGCCATGTTTAATATGATGCGCAATATAAAACATGATGCTTGACGATGGATGAAAAAGTTAGTAACTTGAATACAACTTTCCCTCGCCGTATAGTTGCAACCCAACAACTAAATAAACATTTTTATAAACTGAAACACTTACTTTAATTGCCAAGGATCATTATAAGCTAATGACCCAAGGTCATCACCCAATCCAAAATTTCAAACAAAACCTAAGTCATTAGGGTTTACTATTTGTTTTTATTAATTAATAACTAATTAATAATTATGAAATAAATCAACTTTCTTCAAATAAGCTCAAAATTTTTGTGAAGACTCATCACATGATACCTAAGTGGCAAAACAATTTTCATAATTTTTGGATAATTATTCCTGCCTAGAAAAATCATGGAAACCCATTTATTAATTAATTTGAGCAATTTTTATCACATTCAAAATTTACTGAAAAATAACATTTAATATTTTTCTTAAATAGTATACATCTCATAAAGGTTACACAAAAATTTTCAAAATTTTTGGAGCTCTAATTAGTTCTACACAAAATAAACAAATCATAGCACTATTTAATCATTTCTGCAAAATAGAAAAAATCCATTTTCAAATAAACGGTCACTGACAGGGTGACCCCACCGGTCAGCCTGCGCTAAATATGGTGATGAGCCCTCTGACTGGTGATTTCTCATCGATGGTGTGGTCTCCGGCCATGGGGAGGGTACCATCATGATCACCACGGTAAGGCGCACCTATTGGTGGCACTAATTGCACCAATTACTGCACAAACCGAGCTCGACGCCGGCCATGGCGGACACGGCGTTGCAGCTATGCTATGCCAGCGAAGTGAGGCCGGTAGCGGTTAAACAAAAAGCTTGGGAGAACTTAGGAGCTCACCCCAAATACGCTCGAGCTAATGGCTGAACCGGAGAAGCAATAGAGAAACTGGTCGACGATCGAGGCAGTCACGGTGGAGCAAGCTGTCGTCGACGGTGGCGTTTCAGTGGCTGCAGTGGATGAAAAGGTCATCCAACAAGACATAGAGCATCACGGCAACACGGTGAAGCTGGAGCTACGTGGAGCAAAGATAGAGACGCACCTAGAGTGCTAGCCACGGTGACGCGAGTTCGACGGTGATGTTGCCGGCCGTGAGGAAGAAAGGCGACGCGCAGCGTTTCCTGGTGAAAACAGATGCCTAGCACCAGTCTACTGGTTTCACAAGGAGTAGACAGAGCTATGATTGGCTTTGCTACTGACTGGATGGACACTACGGCGACGGCACGAGCTCGACGGAGGTGAACGGCGACGTCAAGAAAAACAGGGGAAAGGAACGGAGGAGAACGGCGACGTCGCAAGCTTTATAGCACGGCCAAGAAGCAAGGAGAAGCCACGCAACAGCCTTCCCCTGCTAGCATGAAGCCGAAGATGGCCACAGGCGCGCCTGGAAGACGTCGGAAGCTCACCGACGATGAGGTGTCACCCACCGGTACTGTTCAGTGAATTTACCGAATTGCCACTAGATCCATTTTTCAAATTACTCTCAAATTTGTATGGTAACTCAAAAATCTCCAAAAATAAAAGTTGTTCCAAATTCAAAGTTCTACAACTTTGCTTTAACATCCATACTCAAATTATGTCTACATTTTAAAATGTAACTTTAAAATAAAAAGGGGACACTTTAAGAACTTATCGCCTTTTCAAATTACTTCAAATTTTATACAACAACTTTGAAAACTCGAAAAACCCAACTTTGTACACCTTGACAAGCTCTACACCTTTGCTTTTAAGCTCAACTCCAAAATGTGCTTAGATTTTGAATTAGGTTTTTTAGGGTAGAATTAAATGCTAGGAAATTAGGGTTTTCGGAACTCCAATTCAATACAAAGATTTTGAACTTGATTCAATCCATACAAGTCAACCCATATAACATAAAATTAAACTTGTTTTAATGGATGCATATCAAAGTTTTCACTAACACATGAATGATGTGCAATGCATATGATGACATGGCATGTTTTAGGGTTTAAAACACCAGAGGTGTTACAAATCATGACCTTGTTGTGTCAGTGGGAGGCCTATAATAAAGTCCATACTTATTTCGTCCCATTTCCAACCTGGAATAGGCAATGGATGAAGTAATCCTAGTAGATTTCAAATAAACAAGCCTTGACTCTACTGTAATTATCGCACCTAGCGACATAGGTCGGTGATCTCTTTCTTCATCTTGGTCCACCAAAAACGGGTTTTTAAATCTTGATACATTTTGCTACTACTAGGATGGATAGACAACTTGGATGAATGGGCTTCATCTAAAATTTGATTTCTAAGCTCATGATCTTTCGGTACCACAAGTCGGTCCTCAAACCATAGCATACCTCTTTCATCCAACCTAAAATACTTGGTGTCTTGTTCTTTCATCTTTCTCTTGACTGTGAAATACACCTACATTTGTCTTCTGTAGTTCTATAATTTTGCTCTCAAGTGAGCAACTGATAGTGATATTGTGCAAGACCACTAGGATGTAATAAATTAAATCCATCTTCCAACAAGGCTTCCAAAGTGTTACAATGAGATTTTTGACTAAGTGCATCTGCTACAACATTAGCTTTCCATGGATGGTAGTGCACTTCCAAATTGTAGTCCTTGATCAGCTCTAACCATCTTCGCTGCCTCATGTTCATCTCAGGTTGAGTGAAGATATATTTGAGACTTTTATGGTCAGTATATATGTGACATACGTTTCCCTAACAAGTAATGTCTCTATATCTTCAATGCATGAACAATTGTTGCAAGCTCTAAATCGTGCAGTAGGATAATTGACTTAATGCTTTCTCAACTATCGAGAAGCATAGGGAATAACTCGACCTTCCTGCATGAGCACACACCCCAAACCTATACCCGATGCAACACATAACACATTAAAAGGTTTTTCAATATCGAGTTGTGCTAAAACCGAAGCTATAGTTAGCAAGGTCCTTAGGGTTTGAAAAGTAGCTTCACACTCTAGCATCCAACTAAACTTTTCATCTTTCTAAAGTAGTCTAGTCATGGGCTTATCTATCTTGGAGAAATCAGGAATGAAATGATGATAGTAACCTGCTAACCCTAGAAAACTCTTAATTTCATGAACTGAAGTCAGGGCCTTCCAATCCATGACCTCTTGTACTTTGGATGGGTCTATAGAAATTCCATCTCTAGATAAGATGTGACCCAAGAAAGGTACTTTGCTCAACCAAAATTCACACTTGCTAAACTTGGCATATAACTTATGCTCCCTCAATCTAGACAAAACAACTCTTAGATGCTCTGCACGGTCTACCTCATTCTCATAGTAAATCAAGATATCATTGATAAACACAACCCTGAACTTGTTGAGCTCGGGCATGAATACCGAATTCATCAAGTACATGAAGTAGGCAGGAGTATTTGTCAGTCCAAAAGACATGACCAAATACTCGTACAAGCCGTACCTAGTGGAGAAAGTTGTTTTAGGTATATCCTCTGGCTTGATCTTAATTTGATGATAGCCTGACCTCAAGTCAATCTTAGAGAATACCTTTGCTTTTGCCAGTTGATCAAACAAGATATCGATACGAGGCAAAGGACACTTATTCTAAATGGTCACAGCATTAAGTGGTCTATAATCCACACACATTCTCAAGGGCTTGTCCCTCTTCTTTATAAATAAAGCTGGACTTCCCCATGGAGACGAACTAGGTTGAATGAGACCTTTGTCCAATAGTTCTTGTAACTAAATTTTAAGTTTAGCTAACTCATTTGGTGGCATCCTATAGAGTCTTCTTGAGATACGTGCCGTACCTGGCACTAACTCGATCCTAAATTCCACATCCCTATTAGGCGGTAAACCCGACAACTCATCCTGGAAATACATCAGGAAATTCACAAACCAATAGAATATCATAAAGGGTAGTGACTAGGATAGCATAAGACAAGTTTTGGAGATCAAAACTTTGGGGAAGTGGTACTAGAAAAGCATTACCTCCCTTTGGTTCTCTCAACATAATTGTCCTAGTGCTAGTGTCAATGAGAACCCCATGATCGCTCATCCATTTCATGCCTAAGATCACATCTATGGCTAATCTAGGCAATGCTATTAGATCCACTGTGTACTCCCTCTCTTATATAGAGATGAGCACATCCCTGACTATCTAATTTGTAGAGATAGTAAGCCCCAGTCAAACTTATACTATAACCACCCTTGTTTACCTCAATTATTTTCTGATCATACTTAGATGCAAATGCTTGGCTCATAAATGAATGAGAAGCTTCAGAATCAAATAAAACAATGGCTGGCATGTTTGTTAACAAGAAACATAGTGGCGGTGACAACCTCTCCCACAAGAACTTCTTCAACAACAATGTAATGCATGTATCAAGGATGTGCTTTAGGATTTGCCTATCTCTGATTGCCCTAGTTTTGATTGTTGTTCTTTTTAGGATAGGCACACTCCTTGGACCAATGGCCCAACTGATTATAGTTGAAGCATGGTTGTTTGCTCCTTGGTCCTACTGAGCTTTCTTGCCCTCTATTTCCCTTAGGTAGGGCAATGGTGAACGCCTTATGAAACACCTTCTGAGGTCGGTTGGCCTAGGCTTTTGGTGGAGGAGGCCTAAACTTAGGCACTGGTGGACGAGACTATTGCCTAGCCACCATTGGAGCTCTGGACTAGAAAGATCCTAAGGCATTGACCTCAGCTAATCTTTTGTGGCCCTTCGCCACTGTGTGCAAATTGTTTTGGTTCTCCTAAGCCAAGGCATCACTAATGAACTCATTGTATGTGGTACACCTTGAGTTGGCCATAGTTTTCATTAGCTTAGTGCCAAGGCCTCTCTTAAAGCTTTCAATCTTCTTTTCCTCTGTATCGACGAACCCTAGGGCATAACTGAGGCAAATTGTTGAAGGCATGCATGTACTCCATGAGGGTCTTGGTCCCTTGTGTGAGTCGCATGAACTCGGCTACTTTCATGCGCATTAGTCCCAGGGGAATGTGATTTCTCCTAACTATTAACTTGAATTGCTCCCATGAGACCTAAGAGTTGGCAGGTAGAGATGACAGGAAATGGGTCCTACCATATCCTGGCCAGGTCCCTGCAGTTGATGGGATGCATATTCTGCCTTCTGATGCTCCATAACCCTTAATAAATGAAACTTTTGCTTGATTATGTTAAGCCATTCATCCACCTAGAGCGGTTCTTTGGCTACCTTGAAGATAGGAGGCTTGGTGTCTAGGAAATCCTTGAAAGAGCTATATTGATTCAGCTCAGGCCCTTGTTGTTGCTGACAGGCGTGAGTAGTGTTCTGCATAATGAGGTGTAGTGTTTCCTCCATTATTCTCTGACTACCCAAGAACTGTGCAAAGAATTCATTCGCAAACGGTGATGGCGGTGGTGGTAAGTCACCGTCGTTGCCATCCTTGGCCATTGCCGGCTCCAGTGCGAGTGCGAGTCATCTACAAAGTTACAACAATAAGTGATTATTGGATGATGTCAAGAAATTGCAGATGAATTGTATAATCATGCTAAACTGGAATTACTTGAGAGAATCTTAAATTCATACAATAAAATAGAGGCATAATAATTCATTCTCGCAATATGACATCACCAATTGGATCACTTATCATGCTCGTAGCGTGTTAACATGCATGTCATAATCTACCAGTAAAATGAAACTAGAATTTCATTAAAGTTCAACCCATAGTGAAACAACATGCAAAGTTCCAATATTACACGGAAGTCAAATCATGACTACCGAACTTCAAGCTACAAGTCCACTACATGAATAACATGGATACATCTAGCGCTCTAACTAGTCACTAGGTGATTCTAATCCTCTACATGCTCTCAGAGATAGGATCATCCTCATCCTCTAGCTCCACTTCTTCTTCCTCCCAACCATCATCTTTGACCAACATCTCTAGGATCTTCCTCCTCCTCATTAAGGATCGGGTGCAGTTGGTTGTTCAGGAAATGCACCTCATGCTAAAGATCAACCACCATGTTCTAGGTCTATGCAATCTACTAGCGCAAGTCCCTCTCAACATGGTCTTACTGCACATTCAAGGCTTGGGTCTTGTCTCATTCTGCTTCTGCCATAGCTGCATGGTTGTTTGCTAGGATTTGCTAGGTGCATAGCTATGAATGCCTTGGCACAAGCGACCTCTAGCTGCTCCCGTAGTCCTGCTAACACTACATGATCATTCGCTCTTGCCTCTAGGGCGATAGCTCTCTATTGATCAACTTGCTCTATTTTGGTGTGGAGATTTCCCAAAGCTACATAAGCTTGATCAGTTTCCCATCGAGCCTCACTTGCTGCCTTTTTGTGCTTGCGCACACGCTTCTTTAGCTTATGCTGTGCAGCTTTAGCTCTCATGAGCTTATCCATGCAAGTGGTATAGGACTCCTACTAGAAGTCCTTGGTGTTGTGACGAGTATAGAACATCTTCATCACTACAAACATTGCGCTCATAGCGGGACTAGAACTGTCTGCCCGCTCATCCCTGGTCTCAGATCAATGCATTGCTGTAGTGCTATGCCCATACTGCCATGGATGAATCCACCCAAGGAAAAGTACTAGCGGCACTACCAGTAAACTCATCCCCATGCTGCTAATAAACCTGACTCAGCACCTCAAAAGCCACTACTTGGGCAACTTCCCAAGGAGTTCTTCCTTCAGATTCTGCCCTCCATTCCTACCAAAAGGGTGCTTGGTTACTAGCTGGTATGGTCAGCTGTACTTCATACCATGGTTGTCCCTCCAGGTATACTTCATTCCAGTAATAGAGGGGCGGTTCGTAATATCCCACATAATGCAAGACTCTCCAAAGCAGGGCAGGAGTACCAAACATCAACGGGAAATTCTCACTTCCAGCCGGTGCTGCCATCTATACCAACAACATGGTGCAACTCTTGTGAGACAAAGTCATAATGGATAAGAGTTACATAACTGAGTAAAAGACTTATAAGGGGAGGAACAATGCAAGTATGTAATAATGATGATTTATCATGATGCATGCACGTTCCGTACGTCCTCATAAACTTAGGAAAATTAAAACTTCTACGGTATACATGATGGCATACATGCGTTCTCTCATATATAACATAACTAGTCGGGCTACATGTTTTGTTATTAGTGTACCTGCACAAGAATTTTATTTCAGCCCAACCCCATAATTATATATGCGGAATGTAAATCTAGGCTCTAAGTTGCAATCTAAATACTTCCATATATATACCCATATATATATACTTCCATATCAAAGCTACCTGAAAGTAAATATGTCCTATATATAAATATGTATATATAGCAGTATCAAAGCTAACCCACAATTAAATACTTCCATATATATATGAGGCATATATATACTTTAGTATCAAAGCTCACTCTCCCCATAGACCACACGCTCACATCTTGCGGTCATGCAACTATGATGATGATTGGCATCTTACCTTGGGCGTAGAGGCATTTGATCCATACATTACCACTCAAGTGAATGGCATTCATACAATAGCACACCGTATGGACGACAAACTGGAAAACCCCCAAGTTAGTACTTAATTAGCCACCTAAAGTCCTTAACTGGGCATAAAGGAAGTGATCATTGGCACACTTTAGATTCAAACTCTAGGTTTTTAAACACCTATATATATAGCTATAAGTGGCTAAAAACTGGTTTTAGAAAACAAAAACCTTTGTTTTAAATACACATGCAGCAATTAATATTGAATCTTGCTCTGATGCCAGCTGTAGCAGAACCGACCAATTTATAAGAGCACAAGTACAATGGTAGCCCACAAGCGGTCGCACTTCATACTTGAACACATATAAACCCGGTAGTCCATTGAGTACCACAAAGGGTCTCGATTAACCATCAACATACAACCAAGATTGTACATGATTCAATATACATGTCACATGTTATATCAGGTTCACAAATACAGTTCATTCATCAGAGTACGAATTAAGGTTATTACAAACCCAGTTCAAGTCAAATAGTAGCAGAAGCAAACTAAAGTTTGAAACTATCATCTACCATCATAGTTCAAATACAGTGCCAACTCATGATCACATCCACAAAAGCATATAAGAAGGATTATTAAGAGATGCCTACCTAGGGCTCACTCCTCATCCACGATGGGACAGAAGCAGTTCTTGTACTAGCCATGATAAACTATATCATCTACAATAATGGGAATAAAACCTTGAGTACAAGAGGGTACTTAGCTAGACTTACCCATCATAAACCAAAAATAAGGTGACTCCAAGGATCATGCAAGGCTTTATAAGTGGAGGTAGCTTGACAACATTTTGCATAAAAAGTGACTAATTCAGTTGTATAATTATAATTTAGTCATCAAGTTAATTATAGCTATTCACCTCTAGATTAGCAACTAACATGTGCCAACATATGGTATATCATTTAGTAGCATACAATAGTAACCATAGCCTGGTGTGGTAATTCCATGTTCATCCAAACCATCACATTCCATAACACATAGACTCTGCTCGGCCTTCATTTCTATTTTCCCATGGTTCTTTTCTATGATAGCAAATATAGTCAATTGTGCTTCGGTATCCACCTATATCTCACAGGTGATAGGAAATCACCTGACTTTTATCGATCTAAGCATGGCTAAGCATATATTTGATCCTAGACCTACATAGGGTTAAAGGTATATGTAACTAGATAAGGTAGTTATATGCATCAAGTGTTTCTAATCAACTCTTAGAGCCTAATGCATCAAACATAAAGGACTCAAGTGATATTTTGTAAAACATGGAAGACTTAGAATGCTCTATGGCCTACCTTTGAGGAAAGAGATTGGCTGGTGATCCGAGCACTTAGGGAGATCCTCGAGAGTTTGCTCCTCTTCTCCTAGAGCTATGGTTTGAGGTGTCTCCTACTGATCCTCCTCCTCTTCTTCGTTGAACTCTAGAAAAGTTATCTCTTCAGACGATCCTATATGCATGAGCATGAAATAAGATATCTCGAATGCATATATGATGACATGTATAACATGATATGATATGATGAATGCATCCTCATAAGTGTTTCTAATAGCATTGTGTTAAGAGGTAACATGTCACATTTTTTTACTGAGTAGGTGCATATCTCTTCTCTTGTAACTTAGGCAAACACTTAGGTAAATCATTTTCTGGACTACAAGACAATAGCCACTTGTTTTGACCATAACTAGAGTTATACAAATCAAAATTATATGGTTGGAGACATTATGGAAAAATTATGAAATTGCCTACAACTTTATTTTAATCATCTTAATGTGATTCGACAGTTATCAAGGTCAAACAAATCAATCATTTAAATCTGTTCAGAGAGAAAGCATTTTGGACAGCAGATTTTTAATAGCCATAATTCTTAAACCATAAGGCCTATGACATTGAAAATTTAACACCAAGTAGATAAGTAAGTTATATACAACTTTGTTATTAATAAGTTTTACATAAGATACCATTATCATCATGAAATTATCATCACAACCAAAACTAAACATGCAACCATCTAGTTGAATTATAAAGCAATAATTAACTAGTTGCAAACAACCAATTGCTTTTAAGACTAACTAATAACATCAACAGATCATATGCATCACAAACACCATAGAAAACATTATGGTTAAACATAACTAAATTATTTATATCCATTTTTTAATTTCCTTAAATAATAAGGTGATTTAAAGGATAAATATTTCTAGTGCTTAATAAATTCTAAGAAACTTACAGTAACTTACAAATTACCTTGATAGTCTACTAAACAAATTTCATACCATTTGGATAAGTATAACTACCTCTACAAAAATGATAAGTTACATAGGCTTATTTTAGCAAAAATAGTTTAGCATAGTGAAAAGTGTCAAGCAATAGATTTAATATTTTTCTTACATTCCTCAAAGCATAAGAATACTATGTAAAAATTTGCATGATCATATGTTATGTATTTTTACCCCAATTAATTTCACTAGAAACTAGCAATTAATTAGGATTAAATAGGAAGACCATATCCAAAGTATGCTTACTGTAGGTTTAGTATTTTTCCTAGTTAGAGCATGCTAACACAAGACCAGCAAAATTAGAATCACAATTTTATCACTTTCCTAGCTCAAGTTATGCAATTTACAAGATAGAAACCATTTAAATAGTATTTATATAACTATATTTATTCTCCCAGGAAAATACCAGAAACAGTGCATCTTATATTTTTATCAAATACTACACTTCTTGAGGAATCCAACAAAATTTGGTTCACCAAAATTGGACACTCCTAGCTTGAGATATGAATTTTTGAAACATGCATTCAAATCTGTGAAATAAATCTAGAAAATCAAATTCAAATCCGACCGACAGCTAGGGCCCGCGGTCAACGGGGACCCACCCGTCAGCGAGACCAAAATAGGGGATGACGCTGACCGGCGAGAACTAGGCGACGACGAGGTCTCTGGCGGTAGCGTCTTAACCACTTCACTCTTCTCACCCTCGCGCATTGACTGGTAGGCTTAGTTGGCTCGGTGGCTCACCAGAGCAAGCTTGATGGCGGCCATGGCAGACGGCGGAGGTTTGGTGGTGGTACCCCCACCATCTCTGACTATGGCATACTCAGGTGAGGAAGGCTACCCTTTCCTAGGTGACCTAGCAAAGCTACATGGTGCAGGTGAGGGTTTGAGGTGGCGTCGGTGAGCTTGGCCGCGTGCATGGCCGTGCGGCGGCGCACAGAGCACAGCGGTGCTCTCACTATTCTAGCTAAATGACAATGAAAGGTGGGTCTCCGTCATGCCACTATCTAGGTCTAGGGTTATTCGACCTAAGGCGTAAGAGAATGGAGGGAGACGGTGAACCAACTCAGCAGCGACAAGCTCGAGTGCCACGGTGGCCACGGCGGACGCAGGTGGAGCGATGACTCATTCCGACGCCATCAAGCGGTGGCGTCATTCCTAGCTCTAGCCTAAGCATCTAGATTGTAGCATGGTGCTAGACCAGAGAAGATGGAGGTATGTGGTGCGGTGGAACAGTCAGGACACGGCGAGCTACGAGCGCGGCGGCGCTCTAGTGACGATGGTGGCAACGGCAAAGCTAAATGCCGCTATACCTGGGGTTGATAGGTGATGCTGGTGGCTTGAGGAGGTGGAGGTAATGGCAGAGCAGCTGTGGTCGAGATGAATCGGTTGGCGAGGCTACGTCGGCGATGAGCGGTTGCGGTGACGCACAGCGAGCTCGGTGCGAAGCTTTGGCGAGGCAGAGCGAGAGGGAGAAAGTGAGAGCGGGCGAGTGGAGTGAGCAGCAGGGGCGTGGTGCTTATGTGCTCATTCTGGTTAGACTAGTTGGGCCAATACCGGTGTGCTGCCACCACATGGCAGCCGCGACCTGTGGCCGGTCGGCCACTACCATGCGCGCGGACAAGGGTTCAGACGCCACGAAGCCGACTGATAGCGTGATTTCGACCCCATATAACTCCTAATTCGTTCGTCCATTGCAAAAACTCCATTAATGAAAGTTGTAGAGCTACATGCCATCTACAACTTTGCTTTAGGAAGAATCCCCTAATTCGCAATGGTTATCCAGTTACAACGCTCCCAAGTGGGGTACATCGAAACTAAAAGCGGCATTAGGACTTAGAAAATTTTGCAAGTCTCAAAATAACATTTCCTTGCTAGTTGTGAGCTTTTTTTGAGCATGTTATGCACTGAACTAGACCTTGACCTCAAAATAAAAGTTGTTACCCTAGTCAAGTACTACAACTTTTATTTAGGTCATAGCGCCATGCAAATACTCTAAGCTACTATTTAACTTTGATCAAACTAGTATCATGAAAATGACATTTCAAATGAAACCAACACTTAGAAGCAAAATTGTCCTATGTCATAAATACAAACATGGTTCCATTTACCATCCTATATGTGTCTAAGGTGTTTTCATGACCTCACAACCATTTTATACATTGGTCATACATGATTGCAAGCATAAGCATATATATAAATCAACATTTCATGTGACAATGTATTAGAATGAGATGAAATTTCATATGCTCATATTCATGAATGCTTGGATGATGCTTGTGCTCATGAAATGCAGATGTCAAATGCAATGCTTAACATCGGGGTGTTATAGAAAATGAATACCTCTCGCAACTGATGGAACAAACTTATTAATATCATTGACTATGTTGTTGTAAGGAAAGCTAGGGGACAACATTTTTCTCTTTCACCTCATTGGCGTTATGTGCAGCATCTAAGAGAATCTGAAGAACGTTGAGAATTAGACTCTCAGTGGGCAACAAACAGAAACTGCACTTCCCATATGAATTCTCCTGAACAAGCTTGCATAACTCATCAACCACCTAAAGAAAAAAAGAAAGACAATGAAAATGAAGTGAAAATAAACAAGTAACATAAAAAGAAAAAGCATACAGACAAAATAAATTACATTTTCAGACAAAAAATCACCAAATTACATAGTAAGCTTCTCCCTTAATCCCATTGATTTACATTAGCCTATATTGTGCAAAAAAAGAATACATTAAGCAACAAAGATAAAAAAAAAACTAACTCAAAAAACAAACCTTATCTTGATCGTTACAAACTCCATTAACTTCACGGGGACTCCCTTGGCCTCATTCATTTTCTAAAAGAATGTAGAAAAAACAAACTGTTGCATGAGCCAAAAAATGGAAAATAGAAAAACAGGGGAGTGCAAAAAAAATACCTTGGATTTGCAAAAAAACAAGAAATTCCTCCAACAAATTGATATTTGGAGTAGAAATAAAGGACTGAAAACAAAAAAAAAAAGAACAAAACATTTATCACTCATACAACTAGTACAACACACACTTACAGGTTCAAAACCTTTGTGACCTTGCACTGCTCGAGTACTTTCCTCAACTACACGAAAACAATTGCTCCTGTCAGCCATCAATACCTAAAAAAATTAGAACAAAAAAATTAACCTGCAGAGTCAAAGGACTAATTGAATGCTGGCCACTTCAAAAACCAAAAAAATAAATAAATGAGATTGGAAAAATCTGCACTGATGAAAAGAATAGGTGCCTAACAATGAAGTCCGATTTTACCAAAACCAAGCCCTCAATTGAAAAAACACAGATATGGGATTAGCCTACTTAGATAAAACACATACCAAACACACCACAAAAAAAATCATATACTTTATACAATCTGAAAGCTCAAACACTTAACCAGGCTCTTTTTTCCTCTCCAAATACAGACTGAAACTAATATGAACATTTAGCCTACATATAAAACACTAAAAAATGAAAAGAAACTGCAGATCATCTAATGGAAAAAAACAAAAATACCGAATTAGCCTACATAGATAAAAACTGCAAATCAAGCAAACAGGTAACTGGTATTCAGGTAACTGCAATTAAACTAAGTCAAAGACATATCAATGCACTAACTCATACAATTTCAGGCATCAGGTAGCATTTGAAAAGTATCAAAACGCTGAAAATGAAACTGAGAACTAAAAATGGAATGACGACATAATCTTGCCTTTGGGTTAGTGGTGGGGTGCATGCTGAGACGAATCAAATTGTTTCGTTGCAATCGTCACCAACCATAACCAAAATGACAGTAAACAGACTAGGAGAGCAGAGCAGGTAGGCAAATGCTAGCAGCAAACAAAGCAATCTAGCTAGGTCCTTACTCCTACCAACCGAGGCAATAAGGCAAAAACGATGGATGGATCATAGATCACATACTAGCTAGTACTCACAAAATAATGCACTTCAAATTCAAACATAATGAACATGGTGTCCTACATCGAACACCTCCAAACACAAGGAGAATACCAAAAACTCCTAAAACTCAAAACAAAATGGGATTCTCGGATCCAACATCGAACTAAACTGCGGATCGGAAGAACACGGGAGCTCGAATCCCCAGCAACAACCACTATGGGAGAAACCCTAGACGACGAAAATGAAGCACAACTGACATTGAGCCTAGAACCTGAACAAGAGTAACACAAATACACACCAGATCTGCGATACCTGTCGCCTAAACGCATTGCACAGAAACACACAAACAAAAATAGATCCAACCACCAGATCACATTGACAACGAATCAAAACAAGGGGCGTGAGAGAACTTATCTCGAGAAACCCTACAAATCGCCGGTCCACAAAAAAAAGAGGAGCTACGAGTCGACGCCACGGGGGAGCGACCAGTCAATGCGACGGGGGAGCGGCCAATAGCCTCGACGGGGGCTGTGCAAGTCGCCGTGATGGGGGAGCGGCCAGTCGCCGCCACGGGCAGCGCCGAGTCGCTCGCGCCCGGGGAGGGGAAACGGCGAGTTGCCTCGACTAGCCTGGAAGAAGATAAAGGGAAATGAAAATGGGGAAAGGGGAAACGGATCGCACACCTTCGGACGTGAGTCCCAAAAAATCAAACAATAACACAAACAAGTGGGCCCAACATGTCACTAAAACAAAAACGATGGCACACTGCAGAAGAAGATCGGACGCTACACAAACAACGCACAAGACATATCAAATGGCCACATAATCGGTTAATCAAAGACAATAGAATAATCGGGCAGCATATAGCATTTCTGAAAAAATAATGTCACCCACCTCTATGCCTCGCGTGGGATTCGAACACAAGGCCTCATGTATTGCCTCGGGCATATCTTTTCATCCCACCTACACAACATATTTGACTTTGGATGAAATGCTTTTCTTTTAAACTAACCCATCAAAGAACTTTTAGTCCGGGTTGGTAACATCAACCAGGACTAGAAGGACCTTTAGTGCGGGTTTATAAGACCAATTAGGATTAAAGGGTCTACATTAATTTCGGGCCAGTGTTATCAACAGGGACTAAAGGGTTGAGGCTCTTTAGTCCAGGTTGGTAACACCAACCGGAATTAATATAGACCCTTTGATTCAGATTCGAGACTAAAGGGTCCTGAGCTAAAAGTTTAGTTTAGTCCATTCAAACACCCCTTAATTTATCCGTGAAATAAAATTTCTCCGTGAATAGGCTTTGTATTGGCGCTCGTTCGCTCTCTTTTAGCGCCATGGACATGATATTCGTGAGGCTGACAATAAAGCTTGTCTTGAATTTGATGGAGCTGATAAGGGCACGTATAATCAACGACGCTCTCAACAGCCTGAGCTGTTTACTAAATCTTAGATAACTTTTTCAATAGCACTAACTTTTATTACATAGCTTATAATATAAATAACTTCACATGACATTCTCGTATAATCCTCGCTAGCTTATGCACATGAACCAATAAATTATGTGAGACAAATAAATAACTTCACATGACATCCTCATATAATTCTCGCTAACTCATGCATACGAACCAATAAATTTTGTGAGAGAAATAAATACTCCCTCTGATTCTCTAAAACAAGTCGTTTTGGACATTGACATGGTCTTTAAGAAACGATTTTGACTGTAACTTTTTGCTATAAAATATTTATAAAATATAGTCAATATATACTTTTATGAAACTACATTTCGAGATGAATCTACTTACATCACTTTTATATTTTCAAACTCAACCCAAAAAAAGTTATTTATAGTCAAAGTTTAAAATGTTTGACTTAAGACAACCTCAAAATGATTTGCTTTAGAGAATTGGAGGGAGTAGTTCATAAATAAGCTAATAGTTATTATATATAAGTGGCTTGATAGATAAGTTTATATATAACCAGGAGCGGACTATATTGTTAGCCTTCCTCACGTTGCTGATGCTCACTGCCGCGCCGCGGCGACAGTGCACAGCGTGCGTCTGTCGTCTGTCCTGCAACGTCAACAGCTGCTAAATTCGTGATGCTGACTTAGTGACTTCATTGCTGTGGTCTCAGAATTGCTGTGAATTCCAGTTCCTTTTGCTGTCGTCGTGGTCCATAACATCTCTAGAGGGTGTTTGATTCTTTAGTTGCTTCTAAAATTCATATCACATTGAATGTTTAGATAATAATAAGAAATATTAAATATAGATTAATTACAAAACCAATTACATAGATGAAGGCTAATTTACGAGATGATTTTTTAAGCTTAATTAATCTATCATTAGCATATATTTACTGTAGCACCGCGTTGTCAAATCATGGACTAATTAGGTTTAAAAGATTCGTTTCGTAAATTAGTCGCAAGTTGTGCAATTAGTTTCGTAATTAGTCTATATTTAATACTCCATGTATCCAGAATTTTAGGAACTCCTGTACCAAACCGGCTCTTAGAAAACCCTTAGCTTGGCTTAGCACCAATGGGGTGGTGGCGCAGTTGGCTAGCGCGTAGGTCTCATAGCTAATTGATGAGTGATCCTGAGGTCGAGAGTTCGAGCCTCTCTCACCCCAAGGTTTTTGCTCTCCGTCAGGCAACTTTTCACCCCAAGTTTTTGCTCTCCGTCAGGCAACTTTTCACCCTGACTTTATGTGACCCTGAAGTTTTATGTTTTTTTGCCCCTGACTTGATGTGATTTGGTGATCACTTTCTGTTGGACTTTTGAGAAAAAAATATTCTCATTAGTTGTGCTTGACATGATTGTATCCTGGCCAGCTGAGCTATGGGCTGAGGCGCATAGCAGAGGACACTCTTTTCTTGCTTTGATTATTATTAGTGCAAGTTGGGCAAGTTGATGAGGGGCGGTCATTGTCCGGAAGACAGCACCATGTGAGAGTGCAACTGTCTCCCAGGCTTTTAATTTCCTCTCTCATCGTCGCCAGCGCCAACGGCACGGCAGCCACCAGCAGTACGCCTCTGCTCCTGTCACGCGGGACGACATGTGCAGATTTCGCTGCATGCAAGATTGCACAGTTTGGGATACGAAATGCGTACTACAGCCCCTTTGGCTTCATTTATAAGTCGTACTTTTTTAGTTAATAAATAATATTTTTTTATAATAAATTAGTCAACAGTGCTTTAAGTCATGACTTATCAGTCAAATCAAAGATGCATTAGTTGAAAGAGAGAGAAAAGAGTAGAAAACATCAGCTCAGGCAACATGCAGCGCCGATCAATTGCACGGTCGCCCAGGTCCTAGGTCCCGCCACTAGCGTGTCCTCCCCCATCAACCTGTGCCTCGTTCATTTGGACTTGTTTGGCTGATAAGCCATGACTGAAAGTACCATTGGCTGATTTAGTGTGAGAGAAAAATATTATTCGTTGGCTGAAAAAATATGTATTATAAGTCAAACAAGCACAAACGAACAGGCCGTACTATATGATAGGAAAGGAAGGGGCCCACATGAATGTGGCACTAGATTTCTCTTAGGGTGTCCCAAAAACAAGAATGTATAAAATAGTATTTACTTTTATCTCTCATGTAAACGTAAGCTAGCATGTAGCTAGCACCATTGCGGACGCCCTTACGATAAGAGTACAGTTGGTAGCCAATTTCAGCGCACAAACTTTTAGGGTTTGATGTTGTTGCCGATCTAGGAACCACCGCCTTTTCTTTTCTTTCTTCTTCTCTTTTGGTGAACACATAAACTCGGGGTCATCCATGGATATGTGTATTTTTCCATCACCTTTTTGCAGAGTGTTATACCAGTGTTTCTCGAGCTCTCGACACTTGATTCGATCTCTTCTTCAAATCCAGCCTCTCTCCCTCTTCTTTTCCAAGTCTGGCGAGCTTAGAAGGGGCTCGGGGGAGACAGGCCGCCTAGGCGGTGGGGATGTCGAGAGGACGGCATTAGAGTTCCGGCAGCGGTGGAGGCGGCCAAGCCAGGTCAGGGTGGGGGCGCCATGGCCATGGTGGCGACTGGGAGGGGGGAGAGAAAGTAGGAGGCCCTACCGCGCCGCAGCAAGACGGTGGGCGGTGCATTAGAGGACGAAGAAGAATGGTGAAGGAAAAATCGAGTGCTCCAGCACTCGGCCACTCGGTAGACCACCCCTTTTTTTGTATTTCATTTTCAGTTGTGGTTGCAAGGCAAAGCAGAAAGAATCTAAACCAGTTGGCGACACCTTTTAGTGATTGATTCCGAGTTGCTGACGAATAAAGGGGACTGTGAGATGGAATGAAGCGGAGCCACCTCGGCTTTATTTGCAAGTCACGTGGGCAATGGCAGTGCTGCCAGAATCTCTTGATTTTTCAACTGTGGCAATTGCCCCTGATATGGTGGTGTGGCCGAATACGAAAGGAAATGGCCATTGGTTTCGTGAGCATCTCACTCAGTCACTCATTTCCCGCGCCTTCACTGTCTGAATCTTCCTTACAGCAACTCCAAGAGAGTTGCTATTTCTAATATAGAGTTTAGTTTAGCCTACTTGTAACATAAAATGGTCTGCAATGGATATTTTATTCGAGATTGTAAAATATCTAGGCCATATATCCTTGCTTTCTCGGTGGGTAAAAATAGCTAGTTGGCACCGCTTGCCATCACGCTTGCTTGCGCCAATTTCTATGCGTTGATTGGCCAGGAGCCCAGGATGGGCCTAGGTCCCGTGCATGTCGCTTGAGTTTAATCCAAGCCTAATGACGTGGCAGCAGGATCAATAAAATGGAGAGCCCGCTTTAGACAAGCTGCTGCGGAACCTTGTCATTTTGAGAGGCTAAATTATTTTAGAGAGCCAAATTCCATATCAAATCTAGCCTTACTCTTGGAGTTGCTCTTAGCTTTTCAGAGGCATTCAGCCTGTTCACTTATTGGTTTCTGAGCTGATAAATCCCGACTAGTGCTAGGCATTGTTATGAGAGAAAAAACACTGTTAGCTGGCTGATAAGCCCTGACTGAAACCAGCAAGCGAACAGGCTGAATTGCAAGATATGGCTTCTAGAAGGGGAAGGTGCGGCAGCCTTCAGGAACACAAGAATTTATTTTACAGGAAACCATTTGATTTTCCCACTAATTGAATAAAAAAAAGATAATGCCATCGAAAATGCTATACATAAATAGAAACTTTGAAGCGTAATTAGTCCTCTTTTCAGTACAATTAAAGCCCTATCGGCAGGCAAGTCTATGAGCAAGCAAAGTACAAGAAAAATGTGTACAAGATGAGTGAAAATACACTCGCCACGTCACGCTGATCTGGTACAAATAAGAATTGCTTGAGAGCTGCAAGTAAAAAGATGGTGACATCCATATCCATTGCATGAAAACAAAACAAAACAAGGGGTGTCGCCCTAGCTTATCTGACGCTTGTTCCTAAACACTGTACACGTAGCAGGAAAATATGGCAAGAGACAAAAACATCCTGCCAGGCTAAGCATCTCAAGACAACCATCAAATATAGTACCAGTAAGATTTAAGGAATCGACGAGGCTTGCTATTTCCTGGGCCTCGTTTAGATTGAGGTTAGGAATCAGTATTGGGCACTGTAGCACTTTCGTTTGTATTTAACAATTATTGTCCAATCATGGCCTAACTAGGCTCAAAAGATTCGTCTCGTAATTTACAATCAAACTGTGTAATTAGTTATTTTTTTATCTACATTTAATACTCCATGCATGTATCCAAAGATTTGATGTAACGGAGAGAGAGTGAAAAAACTTGCAATCTAAATAAGGCCCTAGTGTACTGCTATGCCTGAGCTACCCGAGATTTATTAATTATATTACTCAAATGTATGATGTACACCTGCACAAAAATACACAGAACCAGACTACCAGCTCATCTAAAATCTTGATGAGAGAAAAAAAGAATGGACCACTACAATGTTTTTTGCATTCTCAAATTATTCAACAAATTCGGTTGCAACCACAACATTAACCATGCATAATCATCACCAGTTAACAACTGCTAAGACATGAATGGAACTAATTAAATGAAGGACAATTGATCAGTGATTCAGTAAGCGCTAGCAATAGTAGGCTTCTCATGCATTTGTACTCCAAACAATCTAGGAGGATCAAACTAGGCATGGATCACATGCATGAAGATAACTACTTGCAGATATGCAATGCGATACAACATACAATGGGAATATGCAATGCAAATATATATGAGAAGCAGCAATTCCTAAGGAATCATTCCAATCACACAAAGCTGAAATTAACCAAATTCAGGAAGAAGTAAATATGAAAGGAAGGAATCTAGGAGATGAAAGAGAGATTATTACAGGTCGCACCCTTGCAATGACACCTAATTCAAGCTGACCGGACCCTCTCCTTGTCTCGTCCAAATCCATCCATGATCAGATTTGTAATTCAGAGAAACCCTTTCCCAAA
Organism: Miscanthus floridulus; assembly: GCF_019320115.1. Lineage (NCBI taxonomy): Eukaryota > Viridiplantae > Streptophyta > Magnoliopsida > Poales > Poaceae > Miscanthus > Miscanthus floridulus. Next base: position 104,947,349 of record NC_089581.1, read on the forward strand.
GAAGTGAAATAACAGAAACGCCCAAAACTTGCTGTTGCTTTCTTCCCTTGCCGATTGCGGCCGCCGCTACTCCGCCGGCTGCGGCGGAGGGACGGAATTGGTGGTGGCGGCAGCGGCGTTGGCCTCGGCGACGGACTTGAGCTTCTGGAGGTTGAGCCTGATGACGGTGTCGGCGAAGAGGCGGGTGTCGTCCTCGGTGTTGCCGTCGGGGACGTCCACGACATAGGACTCGAGCACGACGGTGCAGATCCCGGGGTCCGCGAGCTCGGAGACGGTGGTGATGGAGCGGTAATTCCGAAGGCGGTGCTCGCCTCCGGTGATGGAGAAGCCGAAGACCCTGGCGGCGTCGTCGAGGAGGTCGAGGCGCTCGGTGCTGGTGCTGGCGGGGAGGCCCGAGATGACGCTGACCTCGCGGAGGCGGCCGGGGCGGAGGGCGTCGCCGGCTTCGGGGTCCGGGCGGAGCGCGCAGCTGCGGATGAAGTGCTTGTACACCTGCGGGCAGTCGAAGCGGCGGACGATGGCCCAGACGGCGGCCGGCGGCGCCTGGATGCGCTGCGCCAGCAGCGAGGAGCATTGGCCCTCCCCCACGGCGTAGCGGTGGTGCGCGTCCACCGTCGACCGCAGCTGCTCGTACTCCGCCGCCGTCAGCCCCAGCCCCGCCGGCACCTCCTCGTCCCCGCCCGCACCCTGCTGGTCCATCGCCTTGGGCTCGATTGGATTCGCTGAGATGATTAGGGAAGAGAAGGAAGGGGAGAAATGGTGAGCTGGAGCGCGAGCATATATTTAATACTCCTACATAGCAAGCGAGATGGGGAATTGGGATTTGGGCTTTCTACGAGCAACTCCAACGGTTTCCCATCCCTCCTCCCCATCCTTCATTTTTTGGTAAATTAAGAAAAAACAACATCCAACAGTTTCCCATCCCTCCTCCCCATCTTTGGCAAGTTCGGAAAAACGCCTCCCCAGCACGCATATATGCGCGCGGGATACGACTTCGCATCCGGGGCTCTTCGTTTCTTAGCGGGGCTCTTCGTTCGCTTAGCGGGGCTCTTCGTTCGCTTAGCGGGTCTCTTCGTTTTGTTAACGGGTTTTTTTATTTTACCAAGTCAAAAATGCCAAACTCTTGGAGATGGATTGTTTTTTTACTTGGCATATAATTTTGGGAGTTGGCAAATCACAAGATTTGCCAAGTAAAATTTGACAAACTCTTGGAGATGCTCTACCATCTACCATCCCTCGCTCCCTGTCTTGCTATCGCTGGTTACCTTTGCCCCCGCTTGCCTTCACTCACAGAGTCACAGTTCACTCGCACTCTTTCTCACTCTCCCTTTTGGAGCTTTATTAGGTTGTACCATAGAATTAAAGAGTCTTTTCTCAAATTATAGTTTTCTTTTTAACAAACTTTGCTCAATCTAGATATAGTCATTACATAGAATGTATTATATTTAAGTGCAAATTTTAGAAGTCACAACGCACTATATTTCGGGGCTGGAGAAATATAAATATTTCGGGGCTAGAGAAATATAAATATGGTTTCATGCATTAAGCTAGAGTTTTGGTGGTTCCAAGTGTTTTACGTGCTATATTTGTGTTTTTCTCAATCTATTTGGGTTGTGCTCATTTGTGAGCAGGAAAACTTAATAGCAGAGTCTTTGGAAAGCCATTGTAGCAGGATCAAAGCTAGAACTGAAAAGGAGGAGATTTAGTTTTATGGGTGCACTACCCGTGCCTTTGTTTTATAGGTGTTTAGCTCTTAGGCTTGTTTAGTATCTGTTTTACATTATGTGTGTACCTTAGAGGGGTTTTATACTCTCTAATTTGATATTCTCGAGAAATAAAAAAAATTATTCTAACATTTTTCGTATTTTAAGTTATAAATGCACCTTCCTTTAGGCTGCATCCTCGATCACCGGATGGTTCGCCGATCCCCAACTTACCATGTCGAATCATATGGAGGTGAAAGGATCTTAACGTCGGTTAGAGGGAGTGAATAAGCGCAACCTACAAATTATAGCACTTTTGCACGCCTGTCAGAGGAGGAAGGAGACGCCGATGTGCTGCTCGAGAAGGAATGGGACGTGCGACTAGTGTCGATGAAGGAAGAGAGGATAAGGTGGACAAAGGGTAGATAAGTTTGTTTTTTTCAACTAGTAAACATGCACGTGCGACACGCACGTGTGTTTATCATAATTTCCCAAATAAAAGCTCATGTTATTTATACTAAAAAGCAAATAAAGTTGTTCCACGACAAAGAGATAAAAATAAAGAACAAAATCAGTAAAGATTATGAAAGAATCATCTTGAAGTATATTCGAGTACCTAACATATGTATTACATTTATCGCTCTTCATGTCTTACGAGACACCCTTGACAAATTATATCAACACATGTAATAGCCACTACCAAAAAATCCTAGTAATAACCTAAGAATCGCAAACATATCAGAAGTAGAAGAGCCGCGACGTCGTCGAGGGCCTCCAAGCTTCTTTTTCTTGCTAGTAGTTTTAGGATTTATTTTTGCCAACCATTTTGCGGTCAACATGTTGCTTATGTTATAGAGCCAGCTGCATTAAGGGAAAGAAATATTAGTGTTCTAGACAACCAATGAGAAATTTCTAAGTGCAATTGCCATAAATGCAGTTTGAAGCTCATCAATTATCTTAAAGAAGGATTGAGGAAATATTGTATTTTAAAAGAAAATTTTGAAGTGCACGTGCGGCACGCACGTGTTCCTGGTTGTGATAGCCGACGCCCTACCATGTAAAAAGATACTTGTGATGAGAGATTAAGCATGATTATATAGCACAAATTTATATTTAGAGCCTCTTTGGCAGGGCTCCTGCAGGGGCTTCAGCTTCGGCTTCTGTATGAGCTGTGTCAAACGCCTGTTTTTGGAAAGGGCTCCGCATGTGGAGCCGGTCAAGAGCCGGAGCCATTTTTTGCCTGCGCAGAAGAAGCCTAAAAAACGAGCTTCGCGCAGCTCCTTGCTGTGGGTTTACGTCGTCTAGTGCGAAGGAGCCGTTTTGCCAAACGTTTTCCAGAACGGGTTCAGCTCCTTCAGAGGAGCTGCTCCTTCAGAGGAGCCAGAGCCGGAGCTATTTTCAGAGGAGCCGGAGCCCTGCCAAACATGCCTTTAAAATCTATATTGTTCTTCTTCAGGGTGAACCGAGCATGGATTCATACAGTGAATTTATGAAATCATGCAGGATTATATCATGTGAATTGGAAACATACCAGAAGGAACTTTGCAATTATGAGAAATGCCATTCAAGGCTGATGACATGTCGTTTTTACAAGAAACCATATCATCACATTGTTGTTTCATTTGTTCTTCCAAATTCATCTGTTCCTGCAGCAGTGCACGTGATATATTATTAGTTAATTAATATATACATATGTGATGAAGCTGTATAATTTACCAGAATACCATTAGAAAAGTAAATATAATTTTAGTTTTTATATATTTTTTCTGACCCGTGATGAATCCATATTTTCATTAGAAACCATTATGACATTAGGAGGTACTCCTTCCATCCCACAAAGAGTGTCCTTCTCATGAAGTTAAACATTTCATAGCTTCATGCATTTCATAGATTCGTTCTGTACTTAATCTGTTGACTGAACAAAAATAAGGGTTTACCGTGTGTGATTGAAGAAAACATCGACGTCGCCTGAAGCTTGAATGTCGCTTCTATCCTGAACGTCAACTTCACCTTTGGGCGCACGCATTACGGCTCAATGCCCACGTGTAGAGTCGTCATACCAGGCCTCCCCACTCAGACAAGAAAACTGAACTGGCTGCAGTTTCAAAATCAGTGGACAAAAGAACTTGAGTGACAGTTCAAACTGAACTGCACTTTCAGAACGAACACAGTGATTGTCCACAGACAGTATTGAACCAGAATGAATCCAAGCCGGGTTGCTTTGAACCAAACTGAGAATTCAGATAACAAACCAGCCAAGATGTACAAGCTACTGCCACCGCTCACCTGATGCTGCTGTCGACCTCAAGTTGCTGCTGCACCATGAATAACGAAGCCCCCAATCCAAGCTGCACCTGGACTGTTGCTGTCAACCTGCTGTGAACTGAATAACAGATCAAAAAATCTTAGAAGATTCTTAGTCATTGTCACTCGTAATGCATAAATGATTGGTAATTCGTTTCAAAAAAAATTAAATGAATGGCAAATTGTTTCATCACCATACTGTCGAAGTATGCGGGCGGGCAGAGGAGCCGGAGGTCGGGGCGACCAAGCATACCTGTCTGATTTCGAGCTGTCGAACGTCTACTGCCCCTACGCTGCCGGCTTCTTCTCCAGTCCCCCACTGAGGCGACCGCGGGAACGTCGGGCCTGGTGGAGGAATAAATCTCTTCAACTGGGGGAACGCGGCCGCGTAGTGCGGCTGGGATGTCATGCCATCGGAATCGTCCGCTGCGGCGGCGGCGACTCCCGACCCAATCCAGCGCCGGCGCGGAGCCGAGCCCACCACTCCGGCGCTGTCCTGTTCCAATCGGCGTGTTTCTGATGTGGCATGATCGACGACGACCACGACAATGCGGGACGGCGGCGGCGTGTTTCACAAAAAAAAAACTCAGCGGTAATACAGTGAGGTCGTGCAATAGGCCAGAAAATTAGGGAAGATACTGCTTTTAGGTGCTGTGTGGTCGTGCAGTTGTAATAATAAGCTAATCAACCAATTGAAAAATGGCATAGTACTTGAATAGGCTGCAAGAACATTTAGGGCGCGTTTGCGACCCTGGCCCGGACGGTAGCTCGCGCTCCCCAGCTGCAGCGGCCCGTGTTTGCCGTCCGTGGCCCGCTCCCTGGCCTGGCTCGCACGCTGCTCAAAGCAGCCTGCAGCCTGGCTCCCAGGAAACGACCAGGGGGTTCGTTTCTTGGCGGCCCGGCTCGGCGGAGCGAGACGGAGCACACGGCAAGCGACTCGTGCTAGCTCCCGTCACCGCCGCCTTTCCTCTCCACGGCTCCCTCCGTCCTCGTGCAGAACTGCGCCACCCTTCACCGCACCGAAGAAACAGGCGATGGCTGGCTGGGCTCCGCTGGCGGCCGCCACCGCGTCGCGTCGAGCTGAGCTCCGCGCGCTGGCGGAGCAGCCCAGGAGACGAGCTGAGCTTCGTTTGTCAGCGCACGTGCAGCGACCGACGAGCAAGAAGACGAGGCCGCGACCTCGCAGGTGCCGCCGCGTCGAGCTCCGACAAGGTTGAGTGCCGTGCTGCCACCATCGTTGTCCAGGGCCGTCGCGGCCGACTGCCCCGACACGGGATGCCTCGTCGACCTCAACGACTGCTGCCCAGACGAGCTCCGCGGCGCGTCGCAGCCGTGCGCACGTCGCCACCATCGCCGCCCACCAAGTGCTCGATAGAATGCCAGCAATGGAGAGAGGGGTGGTAACATCACCACACTATGGTGCAAGGTAATTGTACTCATTTGTACCACGAAACAAACACAATCTCTATTCAACCTGGCTCATTCTGGTACAACGAATCAAACACGACAGGTTGCAGCTAAGGAGTCGGGCTCGGGCTGGCCTCAGCCTGGTCAGCCGGCCATGCCGGGCAGGGCCACGTTACCAAACAGACCCTTAAGTACATATGTGAAACCTGTACAAGCCTTTGAATATTTTCGAATTCTTTCATTAGGTATTCTTGAACTCTACACCTTGCAGGTAAGGGGAAAAAACGAAGGTGATGGCCGCAGATCATCCGATTCATTCAGGGCCTGTTTGGTTCCCTGCATCTGCCTGAACCAGGCTGGCGGGATGCAGGGTGCCCTCGTTTGGTTGCCTGCTCCTGGCGTCGGGCCAGGCTCTGGACGTGCAAAAAGCACCCCGCGGCCAGGCTATGGGGAAACGCCCGAATCGGCCGTTTCTGCTGGGCCAGGCTCGCTCGATGCAGCTGTTTACTCGACTAATGATGTATTAGTGTATGATTAGTAAATATCAAGTGATATTAATTTGTTTTAAAGATGTTTAAAATATAATTAGATAAAATAAGAACTTTAAGAGTGTATTTGTACAAAATAAAAATCATAATCATAACCTTATAATATTTTTATCCCATGCAGTATATTTTCGTACAGGCAACCAAACAGCATCTCTTCTCAGCCAGGCTGAGTAGATACACGCAACCAAACATGACAGCGTTGCATGTGCTCAGCCTGTCCCATGTGAGCCTGGCTCTCAGATACGAGCCAGGCTCTACTGCTACACGAACCAAACAGGCCCTCAATGTAGCTCTACAAACAACAGAAACAAAAATTATACGACCAATACTTCCACAAATTGCATAAAGTATTTCCATGTAAGTAATGTACATGTGCTCTGAGGCTATAACTTTGTTATGCTAAAAGCAACATTACGAAAAAAATCTAACCATCGGCTGCGTGCCTTGAGGTCCTTGGTGTAGGCACCCTCCGCAGTGACCGGTTGCCGAGCTACCACGAAGATGCATAGCATATGGCTCACGGCCAACACATGATCAGATAAACACAATGTAGGTGACTTCACTGCTGGCTGTGTGCTAGATTTAACGTGGGCGAAGCCCATATATTACCTAATTAAATCAAACAAATACTAAGGCCCATATTCAATAATGTAAGCAATGTTATTTAGTCTCATACGGAATTTTGACTAAATGTTGACTCCACTTAAATGTGCGGACTGTGTCTGTCCACATTGAGAAGGTTGAGAAAGGGTGAGGCGAGTCTCACACGCGCGCGCCGCTACCGGCCCCCACGCGACGTGATGCGGGACATGAAAGGTTTTGCCACTCAAATCAATTATGGGCAGGAGTTATGGGAGTTTCTGAGTTACGGGAGTGAGTTTTTGCCCTTAATGAGGAAACTTATGAGGGGAGTTACGAGAGTTTACCGTAACGTGCTTCTCCTCTCCTCCTGTGGCGTCGGTCTCCTCTCCTACTCTCCCGTGGTGTCTCCTTCCCTTCTGAGTCTGGCTCATGCGCCCTTTGGCTTGCTTGGCTGCGAGATAAATAGAAAGGCTCGTTTCAACATTCGTCTCTATCGATCCAACGCACAAACACATCTACTCCTTCTGCTGCATCCAAGGCTTCCCCGTCCCGTTTCCTCCCTCCCGTGGTGTCTCCTTCCCTTCTGAGGCTGGCTCATGCGCCCTTTGGCTTGCCTGGCTGCGAGATAAATAGAAAGGCTCGTTTCAACATTCGTCTCTATCGATCCAACGCACAAACACATCCACTCCTTCTGCTGCATTCAAGGCTTTCCCGTCCCGGTTCCTACGAGCATGAGAATAGGGAGAGTAGGCCTCCGAAACCAAGTCGTCTACGAGTTCATCTGCTCGAGTGAAGGGCGGCCATCAGGTTTTTGGGGAGCGATAACGTGACTGCTCGATCGATCCACGACCTACGACTTCATCTTCTTCCTGGCGTTCATGACAGCAGTGGGAGTTCGGCACTGCAACCTCTCTGCACTGCATCGAGCGGGACGACTACACCAACAGGCGCTATGTCGACTAGCGCAACCGGCTCTGGTGCCGCTGGGTATATTCTAATTCATCCCCTATCTCCAGTGATTAAAATCATGATTATTAGTATCATCTACATATCCATGTCACTTAGATCACACGTGCACATATATGAGGCCACAAACATGTTCTTAATCTTTTTTTGGATTAAATTAATACTGAAATTGCCTAAATTTCTAACAATCCAAAAACCTGATAGGCATTTTTCGGTAGTCAGCTTTGCGGGTATGCTGAAACCAAATATTTTTTAGGGCACTCATTACAAGAGGTGGCGGCAGAGGTGCATTCTATGGTTGACTGCTATGCACTGCTATTTTGTTGCTGAACCTAGGGTTGTTGGGCCGCATACTCCTAAGAAGGAGCATACATTCCAACATGCTGATACTACGTTCAATGCTGTAATTCTGAGCATGCTTCGAGACTGCATAGTGGATGCATATGTGTCGGGGACCTCATACTAGGGTACCCAATGAGGTGAAACTAATAACCATCAAACGTTGATGCTCCCGAACAAACAAGAACGCAGCTACACTTCTTGCCCAGAGGACTAAAGATTGGCTCTGCCTCGTCCGACGTCTGAGGGCAGGCTCTGCCTCGCCCGACGGCTGAGGGCTAGCTCCACCTCGCCCGACGTCTGAGGGCAGGCTCCGCCTCGCCCTACGACTGCACCCTGCTCCTTCATAATGACGAGCATAGGGTACGATAGGACATTCGAGTCAACCGCAGTACTAAGGACCATGCCCTGCACGCCTGCAGGAAGGTACCATCAGGATACGACGAGATGGGTGATTTAAGCCATTTTCGACCTGATAGAGCCCAAATAGTGTTGTAGGCGCCGACTTTTATCCTACAGTGTTGTAGGCGTCGCGATCAGCCCTCGGGCGCGGATACTAACACAGGCATACGACAACCACTATAGTCGAAGAGAGAACTCATGTCATCAATAGTAATAGGCATATAGTCACTTCCCCGTCTACTCCCCGCAGAGTCATGGCTCGGCACCCTGACACACCACACCGTCCGCCGAGGGAGGATGGGACGTGACCACTCGCTGAAACGAAGCCAGAGCCTGGCCCTATTAGGATCAGCGAAGCATGCTATCCCTGGCATGGTCTGCCATGATAGCAGGGCATGCTCAAGGGAAAAGGAAGACCCGGCACCTTCGAAGGACCTTCTATACCTTTGGTTTTTTCCTCTTTCTCCCATATGTAACCCTTGCTCCCCCTTGGTCTATAAAAGGGAGGGCAGGGCACCCCACTAAGGGAACAGATCGAGTCCACACACATAACACACACCCAAGCAGCAACCGAGCTCTTAGCGTCCTTTCGACCTTTCCATCAAAGACTTAGGACATGTCCCTCTCTCGACCGTTTGTACCCCCTACTATGAACCTTTTTTGGTACTAATAACACGAGCAGCAGCAAATTGGATGTAGGGATATTCTGCCCGAACCAGTATAAACCTTGTATCCTTTAGTGCACCATCCGAGCCTAACGCGCAACAAATATAAATTTACTAGTTGGTGTTTGTTCGAAACATCGACAGTTGGCGCGCCAGGTAGGGGCCTTTGCATGTTCCAAATCAGGCCTCGGATGGCTAGCCACGCAATCAGCTAGGGTCTCAAGGCGTACTCATGCAGTTTCGATGACCTAGGACTTCATCAGTCACGGTAGGAGGAGAGTTGGCGTTGGCCCACGCCGCCATCCAATCTCTCCCCTCCATCGACTTCAACTATGGAAGGCTTGAGCACCAGCCCAGCGTCTCCTCTAGACCCTAGCTGTCTAGGGAGGACCCACGCTGCCTCACCCTCTCTCTAGAACACTCCACATAGAGCGCCCCGATGGCTGCTTCCATTCGGTCTCCGCAACACCGCGGTGACCAGTTTGCCACCTTGTGGTACAACACACGATCCTGTCCCCCTACGAACAACGAGTTCATGTGGATGATCAAAAGCGTCACGGAATCCCTCCATGACCTCCTCGTGGAGGGGCTGGGGTCAGACTCTGGCTCTGACTCTAGCAGGGGGAGCCATCACCTCTCCTGGGAATGTTTCATGGCGGGTACCCCTGAGTGACACATAAAAAGCGTCTCCACGGAGGAGGCTAACCTGGCAGGCAACCTCGGCAGCAAAACCGAAGGGGAGACAACGGCCCCACCTCACATAGGGGTGGAGCAGCTAAGAGCCCAAAAGCAGGAGATCGATGAAGCCGGACAACAGCTTGTGTGGGAATACATGGAGGTCGATCGGGAGATCGAACATTGCGAAGACGGTGGCCACGCACGCGCTGTGGCCTGTGACATAAACTAAAGGATCATCACCGATGATGAAACCCTTCCTCACTTCACTCGGGCAAGCCAGAACATCACCACCACAATGGCCTTGCTCCATGGCCTTCCAGAGGCTGCAACGCCCGAGGATCATTGGGCCCACCATGAAATTCGCACGCTACTTGAGTGTGCGGCGGCGTAGCAGGCGGAGAGCTCATTGTCTCAGCGACGTGAGCTCGACACCAGCCAGTGTACGCCCTCGGTGTGCCCACCAGGGATGCATTAGTCCACCAAGCACCACAAGGCAGTAGGCAGCACGCTGTGATCCTGATACATCAACGTCTCGGCTGCAACCGCGAGGCACGTAGCACCCTCGACACCCATAGAGTGACCCAAGAGAAGGAGCCTATCGCGGCTATCATCCTCATCGTGGCGGACGCTACGACAGCGGCGAGGACCGAAGCCTGAGCCCCGGCTTGCTGGGCCCTCAGGCCTTTGGCCGACACATCCTCAACGCTGCTTTCCCGCCAAGGTACCGACCACCTACCAATATCCCTAAGTACTCTATGGAGACAAACCCTAGACTTTGGCTCGAAGACTATCGGCTTGCCTATCAAGCCGGTGGTGCGGATAATGACGATTTCATTATCCGCAGCCTTCCACTATTCCTGACCGATTCAGCACAAGCGTGGTTGGAACACCTGCCATCCAACACAATCTAGAGTTGGGCGGATCTGAAGGAGATCTTTGTGGGAAACTTTTAGGGCACATACAAGCACCCTGGGAACCCATGGGACCTCAAGAACTGCCATCAGAAGGCCGATGAGACCCTCCGTGGGTACATCCGATGCTTCTCCTAATAGTGCAATAAGCTCCCTAACGTCGCCGACGCCGACATGATAGGAGCCTTCCTATCCAGGATGACCTATGAGTCCTTGGTTCATAAGCTAGGACGTAAGGGCCCACGAACCACCAAGGAACTTTTGGACATCACCACCAGCCACACCTCAGGAGAAGAGGCGGTCGGAGCGATCTTCGATTGCCTTAAGGGCAAGGCAAGGCGGGATGAGGGTGCCGGTGAAGGCACCTCTAATCGTTTCGCCAAAAGGAAGAATAAGAAGCAACGGTGCGAGGACTCGCTCGTGGCCGATGCTGACCGCAAGGGTGGTCGAAATCCCACAGAGGGCACTCTGAACCACTTCAAAAAATTACTTGAGGGGCCGTGCCCAAACCACGCCTTTCCTATTAAGCATCTGCTCAAGGACTATAGCCTCATGTGGTGGTTCTTGTCCAGAGGCTCCAACAAAGGGGAGTAGGGGAAAGACCCTGCCCCACTACGGATGATGCCGAGATGAAGGACAACGGCTTTCCAATGCCGGATGACTGCCTTATGATCTTTGGAGGATCAGTGGCCTATGACTCCAAATGCCGTTAGAAGGTCGCACGCCGTGAAGTCTACACGGCCCAACCGACCACACCTCCCTTCCTCCATTGGTTGGAGTCTGCCATAACCTTCGATCGGACCGACCATCTAGATACCATCCCGCACCCGAGAAGATATCCGCTTGTGGTCGACCCAATCGTCGACCCAAAGAGACTCACCAAAGTACTAATGGATGGAGGCAGTGGCCTCAACATCATGTATGCCAAGATGCTCGACGAGATGGGCGTCGACCGGATGTGCCTCTGCCCAACCCAAGCACCTTTCCACGACATTGTGCCCAGGAAGCAGGCCATGCCACTCGGGCAGATCGATCTACCCATTACCTTTGGGGATCAGTTCAATTATAGGACTGAGACCCTCACCTTCAAGGTGGTTGGGTTCCCCAGAACCTTCCACACCATCCTAGGATGACCATGCTACATGAAGTTCATGGTCATCCCCAACTATACATACCTCAAGCTGAAGATGCTGGGCACCCATGGGGTCATCACTGTTGGCACCTCCTTCCAGCGCACCTACGAGTGCGAGGTCAAGTGCTGTGGCCATGCCACGGTAATTGTCGCCTCTGGGGAACTCGCCGCCCTCAAGGAGGAGGTCGCTGAAGAAGCGCCCGATGCAAAGAAGTTGATCGGGTCGTTCGAATCGGTAGAGGGCTCCAAGGGGGTCCTCATAGATCCCAGCAGCTCTGAGGGTAAAATGATATGCATTGGTACCATGCTTTCCTCTGAATAGGAAAGCGCAGTCGTCGACTTCCTCCATGGCAACAAAGACATTTTTGCGTGGAAACCCTTGGATATGCCAGGCATTCTGAGGGAGGTCGCCGAGCATACCTTGAAGATCCATCTAGGCTTGTGGGGGTATGGCTCCTGGTATCCATAAGATAAGACATGGGCCACACCATCAGAGGTGGCCTAGCCCACAAGATCATGGCGTGCACGACGCTGCTCGGTCATCGCCAGCGACACCAGGGACTCCTCGCTCCTCAGTGCTCGGACATCGCCTGCGACATCGGGGACTCCTCGTTCCTCGATGCTCGGACACCGCCAGCGACGTCGGGGACTCCTCGCTCCTCGATGCTTAGACATCACCAGCGATGCCGGGGACTCCTCGCTCCTCGATGCTCGGACATCGCCAGCGACGTCAGGGACTCCTTGCTCCTCGGTGCTCGGACATCACCAGCGACGCCGGGGACTCCTCGGTGCTCGGACATCACCAGCGACGCTGGGGACTCCTCGCTCCTCGATGCTCGGTCATCGCCAGCGACGCCGGGAATTCCTCGGTGCTCCCTTGGTGGTCGAATCTTGCTGTCTCATTGGTGTGCTATCAAGTTGCTCCATGCTGTTTGGATCAGGGTGCTGATCTTGGGCAGCACGTCTAGGGTCTTGATGCACGCATGTCGGATGACGTTGGCAAAGCTTTTAGACTTCTTTTTCTTTGACCTTGCTACAAGATTCATTCTTCATCTTCCAGCAGGCTTGGGGACTAAGTGGGCACACTTCACCTTGCGGTGAATGTGCTTGTTCTCATCTCGAGGCTATGCTCAGGGACTGGCTGCCTACTCGGCTGGTCTTCTACTTTCTGACCCTGGCACCACGTGACTACGTCACCTACTATCAGGCTCGAGGACTAGCTGTGGGGGTATGGCCCTCGGTATCCACAAGACAAGACATGGGCCACACCATCAGAGGTGGCCCTAGCCCACTAGATCAAGGCATGCACGGCGCTGCTCGGCATGCACCATAAGATATTGTATAGTACCAAATAGGCTACTTTCCTTATAACCCTGCCCCTCCAGAGTATATATGGAGAGGCAGGTGTCCCCTAGCGGACAAGAAACATCACGATCCATACATCTTAATGCAATACATCAGAACATAGGATGTAGGTATTATGTCATACTGACGGCCAAACCTGTCTAAATCTTATGTCTTGGTGCTTGTATTACCATCTCGCTCACCTCTACAACAAATCTAACATCATGGGATACCCCTCAGTGGACTACTGAGCATCTTTTGTCGACAAGGCTCTAGGCCGGTGAATGAATGCATGTGTCGCTTTGACAAGGAGAAATGTAGGGCCATCGGTGAAGAGATAGCCAAACTTTCGATGACCAAATTCATCAAGGAAGTATACCACCCAAAGTGGTTAAATAATCCCATTCTTATACGAAAGAAGAGTGGGAAATAGAGGATGTGTGTTGACTATATGGGTGTCAACAAGGCATGCCCAAAGGACCCGTTCCCTTTGCCATGCATAGACCAAATAGTCGACTCTACCTCGGGGTGTGAAACCCTCTACTTCCTTGATGCGTACTTCGGCTACCATCAAATTGCGATGAAAGAATCCGACCAGCTCATGACGTCTTTCATCATCCCATTTGGATCGTTCTACTATGTCTCAATGTCGTTCGGTCTAAAGAACATTGGGGCTATGTACCAGCGCTGTATGCTCAAATGCTTTGGGGACCTCATCGGGCGGACCATTGAGGCCTACATTGATGACATCGTGGTTAAGTCCAAATGGGCTAATCATCTCATTGTCGATCTTGAGCAAACCTTTGTGAAACTCTGAGCGAATGGCATCAAACTCAATCCTGAGAAATGTGTTTTTGGGATCCCGAGGGGCATGCTGCTCAGCTTCATCGTCTCCGAGCGTGGCATCGAAGCCAACCCGGAGAAGATCTCAGCCATCACAAGGATGGGCCCAATTTAGAACATAAAGGGGGTTCAGCGAATCATAGGGTGCCTCACCACCCTTAGCCGATTCATCTCATGCCTCGGTGCATGAGGTCTCCCCCTTTATCGACTCTTGAAGAAAGCCGACTACTTCGAGTGGACATCCGAGGCCCAGGAGGCACTTAACATGGTCAAACTGCTTCTGACAAGGCCCTCGATCCTAGTTCCTCCAAGCGATGGAGAATCCCTCCTACTATACATAGCGGCCACCACACAGGTGGTCAGCGCTGCCCTGGTGGTAGAGTGGCAGGAAGAGGGGCACGCTGTCAAGGTGCAGTGCCCTGTGTACTTCATCAGCAAGGTACTATCCAACTCTAAGACCCGCTACTCCCAAATCCAGAAGCTCCTATACGCCATCCTCATCACCAAGAGGAAGCTATGCCACTACTTCAAGTCACACCCCATGATGGTTGTGACATCGTTCCCCCTCGACGAGGTCGTCTAGAGCCAGGACACCACTGGGAAGAACCATGAAGTGGGCACTCGAGTTGATGGATCAAGGCATCACGTATGCCTCCCGAATGATGATCAAGTCCTAGGTGTTGGCTGACTTCATCGTGGAATGGACCGAGGTCCAAACACCACCGACGGTCGTCGATCAAGAGTACTAGATGATGTACTTTGATGGATCACTGATGAAGAAGGGCACCGTCATGGGGCTGGTTGTCGTAGAACCAATTAATTTATAAGAGCACAAGTACAATGATAGCCCACAAGCGGTCACACTGTCATACTTGAGCTCATATAAACCCAGTAGTCTGTTGAGTACCATGGTGTGTCCTGATAAACGATCCACATACAACCAAGATCATACATGATTCAACATACATGTCACATGTTACATAAAGTTCACAAATACATTCCCATCATCAGAGTATGAAATAAAGTTATTACAAACCAAGTTTGATAGATAATAGTGGAAGCAAATTAAGTTCGAAAGTAGCATTTGCCAACATAGTTTAATACAGTGCCAACATATGATCACAGTCCACAAAAGCATATAGAGGGATTAGTAAGGAAGCCTTCCCAAGGCTTACTCCTCATCCATAGTGGGATAGAAGCAACTCTTGCAATATCCATGAAATACTATGCCATCTGCAACAATGGGAATAAAACCTTGAGTACGAGAAAGTACTCAGCTAGACTTACCCATCATAAACTAGAAATAAATTTACTCCAAGGATTATGCAAGGCTGTATAAGTGGAGGTAGCTTGACAACAATTGCATAAAAAGCGATTAACTTAGTTATACAATTATAATTCCATTATCAAGTTAATTATAACTATCCATCCCTAAATTAGCAACTATCTTGTGCCAAACATGTGATACATCATTTTAAGAGCATACAATAGTAACCATAGCAGGTATAGTAATTCCATGTTTATCTAAACCATTATATTCCATAATACCATTACTACGATGCTAGAGCTAGCCAAGTTTCTCACTATCCGGGAGAGACGGCGATTCAAATTGATTTCAACCAGCTAGGAATTTATTCCTAACACAAACCTAGGCAGACCAGATCATTAGTCGCCTTAGGTTACCGTTGGTACAACTCAAGTACACATTTTGCGGGTTCGCCCAGCGCCGCACAATCAGGGACAACCAACTGCCAGGACATTTAGGCTCTGCCTACCCTTGTTCTCACATCTGGCTCCCTGCACATCCTTACTACCATCTAGAGTGTGCACTTTGATAGAGCGGGGCCCAGCTTGAGTTGAGCTACTTGTCTTCATGGTCGAAACGAGTTATCCGACTACCTAAGTGATATTCATGTGTTCAATCTTGTCAAAAGGTTCAACAACGGTACGGTCCTTAATCGGCATAGACAGAATCACATGAGTCATCCTACCATAGACTCCGCTCGGCCTCCATTTACTTTTACCCCATGGTTCTTTTCCATGATAGCAATATAGCCAACCGTGCTTTGGTATCCACCTATATCTTGCAGGTGACAGGAAATCACCTGACTTCTACCAATCTAAGTAGGGCTAAGCATACATTCGATCCTAGACCTACATAGGGTTAAAGGTGTATTTTTGGATAAGGAAATTATATGCATCAAGTGGTTTCAATCAACTCTTATAACCTAATGCATCAATCATAAAGGACTCAAGTAATATTTTATAAAACATGGGGAGACTTAGAATGCTCCGGGGCTTGTCTTTCAGAAAAGAAGTGGGGCGGTGGTCAGGGCACTCTGGAAGCTCTTCTGGTGTTTGCTCCTCTTCTTTGGGTGCTGTGGCTTGAGAAATCTCCTGCTGGTCCCCTTTCTCTCCTTCGTTGAATTCCAGCAACGTTATCTCCTTTGTCGATCCTAGATGCATGAATATGGCATAAGATATTGCGAATGCATACATGCTGACAAGTATAGTATGATGATAGATGATGAATGCATTTGTGTAAGTATTCTTAACAGCATAGTGTTAAAGTAATAACAAGTGCATCATATTTTACTGAGTATGTGCATATCTCTTCTTAATTACTTAATCAAACACTTCAACAATTCATTTACTACACCACAAAACAGCAGCTACTTGTTTTACTCATAACTAGAGTTATATACATCAAAATCATATGGTTGTGGACATTCTGGAAAGATTAAGAAATGGTCTACAACTCTCTTTTAAGACTCTTACTATGATTCAACAGTTATATGGGGCAAATAAATAAATCATTCAATCAAATCTGTCTAGAAAGTAATCATTTCGGACAGCAAACTTGTAACAGCTAGAACTCTAAAACCCTAAGTCCTATGACTGTGAAAATTTAACACAAGGTATATTAGTAAGTTATCTACAACTTTGTTATTAACAAGTTTTACAGCAAAGACCATTATCCATGTGAAATCATCCACACAATCAAAACTATACATGCAGCCTTGTATTTGAATTATAAAGTGATAATTAGTTAGTTGCATACAATCAATGGCTTCTACACCTTACTATGAACATCAACAGTTACTATGCCTCACAAGAATCATAGAAAACATCATGGTGAACCCCAAGTTTAATTACTTAAATGCCTTTATTAATTTAATTAAATAATTAGGGTAAATAATAAATATACACCAAATGTGCACAATAAATTCTCAGACAATTACAGTAGACTCCTAATGCTCATAATAGGCTACTGTGAAAATTTCATACTATTAGCACATGTATAACATCCTATGCAAAAATGACAAGCTAGCAATGGTTATTTTAGTGAAAATAGAAAACCCTATAGAAAAGTGTCAAGCAACAGATTATATATTTTTCCTAGCTTCACATTAGTGCCATACTACTGTACAAAAATTTTCATAGCAATATATTACATATTTTTATCCTTACAAATTTCTTAGAAAATGCCATTTATTAATAATTAAATAGAAAGACCATATTTAAATCAAGTTCCCAGCAAGCTTATTATTTTTCCTAGCTATAGCATGTCAATACAAAACCAACAAAATTGGAATCACAATTTTATCATTTTTCTAGCTCAAGATATCTAATTTACAAGATTGTAAATATTCAAAATGCATTTATCTAAACACATTTAAATATCCAATAAAAATATAAGAAACTGTACATATCATTTTTTTATAAAATACTACACTTCCTAAGGAACACTACAAAATTTGGTTCACAAGATTTGGATCTCTACAGCTCAACTTATCATTTTTCAAAGATTGCATCTAAATCTATGAAAGAAATAGCAAAAACCCTAATACACAGTCGCTGACAGAGGGGTCCCACTAGTCAGCGGCGGGGGCCACCTGTCAGCGAGCCAGAAGTAGGGCACGGCATTTCCCCGGTGGTATCTCGTCGACGGCGAGGTCTCCGGCCAAAACAACTGCACCGACGTGATCTATAGACCAACCTGCATCTTGTGACCTAGGTGGTGGCAGCGTAGGTACGGCGGAGCGTGCTCGTCACTAGCCATGGTGGCACGGCGGTGCTGCTCTATGGTGCGCCGACCATCTCCGGCCTTGGTGAGTCTATGCAAGGAGCGCACCAGCATAATGGTGACCATATGGATCTATCTAGGTGACCTAGGTGGCATGAGGTGCTCCAACGAGCTCCGACCACGTGCACGATGGCGCGGAGGTGTGAGCGCGGCGGCACCGGTCGCCGTGTTCCGCACTGGCAGAGCAACAAGTCACAGTAACATCATGACACAAGCTAACACACATCCTAACCAAGCCCTAACATGAAGAATAAGGAAGAATGAGCGTGTGAATAGTGTGGCGGCAAGCTCGCCGTGGAGGCATCCATGGTGGTCGAGATCTCCAGCAAGATGAAAATGGCGAATATGTCCTCATCGAAGCTCTTCAGACGCAACAATTACATAGAGGAGGTGGAGGGGGACGTGGTGCAGTTGTGGGCTAGACGTAGGCGGTGGCCGTGCAATGGAGCATGCATGAGGCGACGGCAGAGGTGGTGTGGTGCTCGGCGGCGCTGTGGATGAGCGCTACAGCAAAGGAGGAGGTAGGAAAATGCAAATGGGAGCGCAGGGCATCACGGGCGAGCGCTAGGGAGGTTGAAGGCGCGCTCTGGCTTGGCGTGGCCTGGCTAGTCAGGGCAACAGTGATGTGTGGCTTCACTTTCTCCATGCGGCGGCCAGCATCTGTGGCCGGTTAGCCACGAACTGGCGCAGTGCGGCGGTCTTTAGGGCGCAATCAGAAGCCTGACAGCGTGATTTGCTAGCGATCAAACTCTCAATTCGTAGCGAATTAGAGAAAACTATCTGAACAAAACTCGAAGCCCTATGTACCAGTTACAAAACTCCTTTAGAGACCTTCTCCTAATTCACAATAGTTGGGGAGTAAAATCAGCCTAAAGTTGAGCTTGTCACACTGTCAGTCAAAAATGACTTAGCGAAATTTCTAAGTGTTGAAAAACAGTGAAACCTAGATTCTTGTGAGCTAATTTCAAGCATGTTAGGAGCTGAACTGGCCTATGACCCAAAAATAAAAGTTGTTCCGCTCATGAAATACTACAACTTTGCTTTAGTGATCACATCCATGCAAAGTCTCTATCATATAGTTCAAACTAGGTCAAACCTACTACATTCAAATGATGACTAACACTTGAACTAGGACTTAGTGACCAAATTAGCCTTAGTCATGAATACCAAAGTTGTTCATAATGACATTCTAAACATGTTTAAGCTATCCATAAGGTCATGCACAAACATTTCATACATTGGTTACACATTTCACTTTCCTAGGTCAACATACATAGCATCACTTAAGGACTTGATTAGACAAAGTGATCTTCATGAACAATGTTCCATTAGTCATCCTAAGTGTAGCTAAGATGTTTTAGTGACTCACATCACCCATTTACATGTATTCACTCATGATCATATGCATATATACAAAGAAACATAAAATAACAAACATGTTTCATATGTTTCAATCACATGTTTCAAATGTAAAAGCATAAATATGAATGCTTGATGCTCATGCTCATGCTCATGCAATGCAAGTCAAATTATGCAAGCCTAACACCTAGGGTGTTACACTGGTATAAGTATCACCCCTCGGGGTTCGCATGAGGTACATGGTTCGTCTCTATTTCCCCTCATCCAATAATGTGGCTAAGTATGAAGCGCTCATCAATGGCCTATGAATCGCTATCGAGTTGGGCATCTAACGCCTCGACATCCGAGGCGACTCCTAGATGGTCATCAACCAAGTCATGAAGGAGTTGAGCTACCATGACGCTAAGATGGCTGCATACTACCAAGAAGTCTGATGGCTAGAGGATAAATTCAACGGCCTTGAACTCAATCACATCCTAAGGTGCCTCAACAAAGCGACCAACGCGCTTGCAAAAGCGGTATCCGGTCGAGAGCCAATGCCAATAGGTGTCTTTGCTAATGACCAACACAAGCCCTCTGTATGCTACGAAGGGTCAAAATGGGCCAACGATGGTCTGTCCGATCTAGCCTTGGGGGCTAACCAACCAACGGCTCCATCTGACCCTAAGGTCATGGAGCTTGAAGAGGATCCAGCGATAGAGCCCGACCCTCTAGACAATTGGAGAACACTCTACATCGACTACCTCCTCTGTGACACACTACCAACAAACAAGACAGAAGTTCAATGGCTCACACATTGTGCCAAGTCCTTCATTCTTGTAGACGGCAAACTCTACAAATGAAGCCACACCAGGATCCTGCAGCTCTATATGCCTGTCGAATCGGGGAAGCTTCTGCTGAGTGATATCCACAGTGGGGGTCTGAGGTCACCACGCTATGCCTAGAACCTTGGTTGGGAATGCATTCCGACAGGGCTTCTACTGGCCCACTACAGTAGCCAACACCAAGCAGATCATATGCACCTACGAAGGGTGCTAGTACTATGCTCAACAAACTCACCTCTCGGCCCAGGCACTCTAGATGATCCCCATCACGTGTCCCTTTCATGGTCTAGGGGCTCAATCTGGTTGGGCCTCTCAAAAAGGCACCTAGGGGCTACATCCGCTTGCTTGTCACCATAGACAAGTTCACAAAATGGATCGAAGCTTGGCTAATCTCCATGATCAAGTCTGAGCAAGCTGTGCTATTCTTCCTTGACATCATCCATCACTTTGGAGTACCAAACTCCATCATCATGGACAATGGCACACAGTTCACCGGTAAGAAATTCCTTTGATTCTATGATGAACAACACATCTGGGTCAATTGGGCCGCCTTCACGCACCCTCAAACGAACGGGCAGGTCGAGCGCATGAACGACATGCTCCTATAGGGCCTCAAGCCTAGGATCTTCAACCGGTTAAACAAGTTCAGCACACGCTGGGTCACCGAGCTCCCTACTATGTTCTGGAGCCTAAGGACAACTCCTAGCCGAGCCACCAGCTACACGCCTTTCTTCATGGTCTATGGTTTTGACGTTGTCCTCCCAACCGACCTCAACTATGGAGTGGCAAGGATCAGAGCATACGACCAATAGGGAGCCAAGGCATCCCACAAAGATGCCATGGACTAGCTAGACGAAGCTTGTGACATTGCCATCCTTTGTTCAGCCAAGTACCAGCAGGCGTTGCAACGGTACCATAGCTGATGGGTGCGGGACCGAGCCTTCAATATCAGGGACCTGGTTCTCTGCCTTGTGCAGAGCAATAAGGACCACCACAAGCTCTCTCCACCCTAGGAGGGGCCGTACATCATCGCAGAAGTACTCTGACCAGGCACCTACAAGGTGAGAACCATCGACAGCGAGGTCTTCACCAACACCTAGAACATTGAGCAGCTATATCGTTTTTACCCTTAAATAAACACACACCTTCTCTTGTCAGTTTTTGTCATAAAAAATCCCCGATCTTTAGTGACATCCGACCCCTACAAAGTCTGAGGGGTCAGACCTCACTTGGGAGCTCATATAAGTACATTTATCTTGTAAACACCCTCTGTGTTATCTTTGCAAACATTCTCTATGTGTTTCCCTCTTTTCTCATGGTGAGTCCTAAGGGCTAGGATTTTAGGAAGAAAATCTAAGTATAACTGGTAGGACTACAGGAAACCCATGCCCCAGTGGCTACAACCTCCTTGCTCACTAGCGTGATCAGAATTGGCTCACCTGCACTCTGAGTTTTTTTGCGACCTTAACTCTAGGAAGGGTCGGAAGGCACCAAACCTCTTTTACAAAAAGAGGGAGAAGGGCTGAAAAGCTGTTTGCCCTAAATAAAGTTGAAAACTTATTTATTTTTCACACAAATTCATCGCTTACAAAGTGATTTCATCACAAAAGGACTGATGTATTCATAAATACAAAAGACTGTTCACTCGAGGGCTCCCCCACAACTTATTCGATTATAGTTTCTAACTAGTTCTACTATGAGTACTACTACGGTCGCCATGCCATGCTCTCCATCGGTGATGTCCTACCACTCCATGGGACCCTCGAGGGCACCGTTGTCTACAACATCGAGCACCATGTCGGCAATTGTGGTGCCTTCGCTAGGGCATCCAGGGACTACACCATTATGATCAGCCACAACCCTAACAACAGTGCTTGGACGGGGGCGCTCCCCGCCAAAGAAAGGCCACCATGGTGGATGGATGTCTTTAACATCTCATCAAGCTCCATGAATTGGCCGATCTAAGTAGCAGCAAGGGCGCAACCCCCTATCGATGCAGTCCTGGGTGGCTTCCCCACCAATAGGGCTCGCCTAGAGAAGCTTCGCCGGGAGAAGTCCCTATATGTATCCATTCTGATGAAGGCCTCATGGATGATGACAATGTTAGCAACGCTCAGCACCCTCCAGTATGCCTCTCCCTTTAGCAGAAGTGGACCCTTCTTAGCGAAGGCGGCTAGCACCATCTCATCTATGTTGGATGACCTCCAGCTCGACTTCGCACTCTGAATTCATGAATGGATCTGTGAGTTTAGGAACCGCCACAACATACAACACGCTCGGTGAAAAGGAAGGGGGAGAAGCAGCAGCTCAAGAATGGGATGAGAACTCCTCCCCCTATTTAAGGAAGAGGTGCAGCAGCTGAGGAAAGGCAAAAGGTTGGGACAAAAAATTCTCTCCCTTCCCCTATTCAATGCAGATGGGAAATCGATGCTGATGGGAATTCAAGGGGACACGCCTTGACCAACGGGACGCACCCTGCTCAATGAGATGACACCTGGTCAAATAGCACATGGCCCGGGCATGGCCCGCCACTACCACGCACCGAGCATGAGAAACAAGGCACACCCGCATGTAGGTGACTCTCCACTTCCCTAGGTAGGACCTAGAAGGACCCAGCAATGGAACTCCCATCTAGGGGAGCCCAATGGGCCTCCTGGGTCGATTGGACGACCCAGGTAAAATGCCGAACGAATGGCCACTAAAAGATAAGCATCTTTGTTTACTTACTTTGCGTATTAATTTCATTACCGAGCCTCCGACCCCAGCAATGGCAGGGGCATGGACATCGCTCGGGGGCTACCGAGAGTGTCTACTTGTTTAGACATCCTCTTCGCCCTAACCCCCCCTTTATGTTTAAAACTGGAGGCATGGTGTGCGGATATAAAACTTTGAGTAAAACTGGATGAACCACTAGACCCTATGCCTCGACGGCTATGGTGTTTTTTTACCAGAATAATCGAATTCATAGTTCCCCGCACCCCAAGCTTTAACATCCGCCTTCTCGAGAAGGGTTTGGAGAGGTCCACCTACAGAATCTCCTTCAAGGAGAAGCTATTAGGTCAACTAAAGTCAATTGAACGGCTCAGATTGCCGCCGAGAGACAAACAAAAAATTGCGATGCTCGTGCAGGTCACGCTGGCCCCGTCACAAACGTCGAACCCAAACCACGCACAGACATGCTTGGTATGAGCTTCTCATCGCTCATGCCACCAAGGTAACATTACCATCCCCCACTTTCATTTCAATTAAGTCATACATTAATCCCATACATCCAAAACATTGCATACGCAATTGCTGCATCTCAACGCTCCATGTCGCGTCATGAAGCGGTAGTCGCCTTATTCGATATGAGCGGCAACTGACTGAGGTTCAAAGGCCAGCCCACAAAGGGCTTGAGGCTGCCTCACATCAAATAGAGCTAGGGGAGAAAAATCGAGATGAGCCCCAGCGGCCTTGCCCAACCCCGCTTGGAAGCAGACAGGGACATCTCGACCTTTCTCGTATGATTCTAACCTCGAGCCAAACCCATAGAATCTCCATTGAGGAGAGGCCAATGGGCCACCTAAGCCTATCAAACGGCTTGGGCATCTATCGGAAGGTGGGTTAAGAAGTAGTGGAATGTCACTTGAGGGCTCTACCGACCCATCAGCAAATGACAGACCCGGATTCCACATGAACATGCCTATTAGCGAGCTCATTAAGCACGACACTGGAGCCATCGAGGCAAGTGTCATCAGCTTAGCCTCTCTGGTTGTGGAAACTGAGGATGGGTGACGTGCAAAACACGACCGACCCCTATCAGACCCTAAGGGGCTCAAGGGCTTGAGCCACTCGATCTGAGATCGAGAGACCGAGGTTCAAAGGCTGGCCTATGAAGGGTCTAAGGCTGCCTCATGTCAAACAAGAGCTATGGGAGAAAACTCATATGAGCCTCAATGGCCTTTGCCCAACCTACATTGAGGCAAATAGGGTCATCTCAACCTTCTAGTTCAATCTAGCCTCTAGCCGAGCCCATAGAATCCCCATTGAGGGGGAATCTGTTGGAAGGCGGGTCAAGGAGCAATGGAACGCCACCCAAGGGCTTTGCCAACCCTATCGCAAAGCAATGGGATTGGATTCCATTCGAACATCCCCATTAGCGAACTCATCAAGCACATCACTTGAGCCATTGAGGCAAGTGACGTCGCCTCAACCCCTCCAATTACGGAAACCATGGATTTGGCGACAATCATAAAACAAGCTGACCCTTGATCTAATCCCCGCCATGCGCGGGGGCTTGGGGCAGGCCAGGCCAGCAATGAGACCAAATGCATGGTCACGGAACGATTGTTAAAATCCCAAGTAAGGGGTACGTGCGAATACAAAAGTTTGCAACCCTCGCTCCGGTCTCTAGTAACATCCAGCCCCAGCGACTACAAAGGGTTGTATCTCACTCGGGGGCTCAGAAAGGTATAAATACCTCATTTTTTTGAAACAGTCATTGCATCATACCTCTTCCTCATGTTAAGGTTGACGACAAGGTTTGTGTGAATAGATAAATGAGCATGCCTGGTAAGACTACAAAAAACCCATGCCCTGACGGCTATGGTAACTTTGCTCACTAGCACAATCGAAATTTCCCCTTATACACCTCAGGCCCTAGAGTCTTAATGAACGGAAGGATCAGATCGCATAAACCTTTTTTCTTGAATGCAAAAGGGAAGAAAGTAAGCTCAAATGAACGAAACAAAATTGTGAAACAAAATTACGAATATGTTTTTGGACACAAAAGTACCAACACTTGTCCACATGTTACAGATAAATGTTTATCAAACTTATTCAACTAACTACTTCGTTGGAGGGAGAACTATGTCTTTTAGCCTATCCGCCAGGTTACGCGCAACAGGAGTCACCGCCTTCTCAATCTCATCCAGATCGGAGTTTTCATAGCCAATCATGAAGCCAAGGCTCATTGCCTCTAAGTTAATTTCCTGATCATAATGAGAACGAGCAATAGCAAAGGCTTGAATGATCCCAGCGTGAAAGGCATTCTCCTCAAACTGGCGCACCCACACCATGATATCCACAGCATGGGCTGCCATTGAGTCAGTTTCCTCCGGCCACGCCACCCCTAGGTCATCGAAGACCACCCCAATGACGGCGCGTAGAAGATCATGCTCATCACTCTTGGCCTATAGAATCCCCCGCACCTCAGCAAGCTCCATGCCCAGCCTGGCAGAGATGCTCTCGTCCTCTAGGTTTCGAGCCACTGTGACTCCAAGATCCGCCCGGAGGAAGCTAACCCCCTGACATGCCTTGTTGCGCTCTCGGACGGCCTGGTCACGCTCCTCATAGGTCATGCCACGCTCCTAGCGGAGTCTTTTTGTAGTTTGGTGCAGCTCGTCTCGCTCCCTGCGTAGCTAGGCAATCACCTCGGTGTCCAGATTCACCCTCTGCTATAGTGCCACGGACCTTCCCTCGGCTTCTAGCTTGAGGTCCTGCTCCATCTCTAGCTCTTCCAGGAGCTCGATGGGCCACTGGTAGGCCTCATCATCCTTCTAGAGCAGCTTGTCATGCTCCTTTCGGACCCTGGTGGCTGCCTCCTCATCCTGCTGCATCCTCGCTGATAGATCTTGGAACATCCCATGGACCTCCTCCATGTCCCGACATGCCTCGGCTTCCCGTTGTTGGGTGGTAGCAAGCTGGGTGCTCACATCTCCATGTAGTCAGGCCTCCTCGGTGAGGTAGTCCCACTCCACCTTCTGCTCATGGAGGTACTGGGATTTCTCCTGGCTACGAGCAATGAGGGACTGAAAAGAAGACCAATGTCAAAAATATAAAAATACATGAAGAAAGAAGAAAGCGAGAGGGAAGATCAAGTAGATACCTGACCATTGGGAATGATGATGTCACGCAGGATGCCTCTGGCCTAGTTCATGACATCCATCATCATCGAGACCCCTTCGTCGAGACTCTCCTGCTCTATGCTCTCGGTAGCATCATCGAGTGAGAAGAGAGTCGACGTTGGGTCTTGGGGATCCATCCACTAGAGCAGCGACTCACCCCATGCGGGCGAGCGGCTACCCCCAACACTAGGGTCGAGGGCGACCCCCTATAGGTCCTCTCCACCATCACCATGATGCCCGAGTACCCTCTGGCCGTGTCCTCCTCCATCTGGCCTACCTCAGGCGCCATCGCCAGGGCCACCGGTGGCACGGATCATGCCGCTTCCTTGGTCACCACCATGGCTACGTCCGGCTGCACCTAGCTTGTCCCGATCATGATCACCTATGCTTGCAATGCTGGGGCCTTGACTTGTAGTGCCGCACCCACCACAGAGGGCTCCATAAGCACAGGCGGCAGCTCCGTCTGCTCCGATGTAGGCAGCGGAGTCACCTCCACCGTCGTTTGCTCGGTGTCCCCCGAGGGTGCTCCATTAGCCCCAGAGTCTGCTTGGCCCACCAAGGGCACGGGCACCACCACAGGTAGTGCCTGACTGGCTGACGAGGCCACAACATCAGCTCCGCTCCTACCCAAAACAGGAATGACATCAAGAAACAGCACCAGTTCTGCCTGAAGAGCAACGCTCTTCTTAGGCATCAGCGCCAAAAAGTAGCCCCATATCAAGACTCTACAGGAGTTAAAAGGCATAGGTCACACTGAAAAACAAAAAAATAGGAAAAATAGAGGATCAGTGACTCACGATGGCGCTATTGGGTGATAGGAACATTTTGGGGATGAACCCCCAGATTCTTCTTCCAACTCGTCTGGGTGGGACCGTTTCGAGCCTGCCCCCTACTCCCAGGTAGAGGGGTTCCTCTCCCTTGCCTCTGAGGGCACAGTGGTGGAACCACCCTTCTCTATCGGTGCCTTGAGCATAGTGGTAGATCCGCTCGATCCTATCAGCTCATGGGGTGCGACAGTGGAGCCGCCCCCCTCCATCGACACCCTAGGCACGGCAGCAGATCCGCTTGCTCCCACCAATCCTGAGGGTGGGCCAATGGTTTGGCCCATCTCCACCGACCGCACGAACTCACCTCCCCCCACATGGAACGGGAAGGGTCCCTACGTGGATGAGGGGGTACCCATCAGCATATCCTCACCCTCTAGGATGTCCCACTCCACATCAGCAACTACCTCATCATCATCGTCTTCGTTGTCTTTGCTATTTGTCTCCTCTCCTCGCTCCCGTGTCTGCTGTTTCTTCTTCCACTTGGACTCCTTCGTCTTCCTCTACCACTCGGCTATGGCGCGGTTGGTCGCAGCCATGAACTTGTCTTTTAGCAGTGGAGCCAGGCAATCCATAAAGACAAGTTTCTTCGGCTAGTCCTGCCATCCCAATGTTAGCACAAAGGGGTCAGGAATTTGAGTAAAAAGGAGGCATGGGGAAAGAGAACTTACAAAGTCGATGAACCCTGGTTCCAGCCACATTGGGGGATGCCCGGCACCGGATACACAAAATCAAGGACGATGCCGGCATTGTCCTTTGAAGGCTCCATCACCTCCTTGATGCATTGCACCACTTTGGAGGGGGGAGTGCTTTGTCGACAAGCACCGTCCCTTCGAGCGATGCTCCAAGCACCATCTGGTGTAGGGGAAGCACGCACGCCATCAGCGGCGCCACCCTCCTCATGTGGTAGGTGCTAATGATCCCCAACCCCTTCATGCCCCTCTCCTTAAGAATTTGGAGGGCAGCGAGATGGTCCTTGATCTTCTTCTTATCTTTGTCTAGGACACCCCACTTCCATGACTCTAGGACCTCTTTGATGATGTGCTTGGAGAATGCTGGCAAGGGGGTGGCAATGTTGTCCTTGACATAAAACCAATGCGAATGCCACCCCTTGTTGGAGGTCGACAGACGCATTGATGGGTATTCGTTCACCCGGTTGTTATAGAGATGAATGCCAGCACATCCCACCGCCGCACTCAACTCTTGCTTTCTGGCCCACTTCTTTAGAAGGTTGATGGCGAAGAGATACCACCATAGGTCAAAGTGGGGATCAATCCCCAAGAACCCCTCACACCGGGCGATGAACGCCGTAATGTGTTGGACCCCATTAGGAGTAAGGTGCTGCAACTCCACCTTATAGTAATCCAGTAGCCCTTGAAGGAACTTGTGCACAGGGATGGTGAAACCCTGCTTGTAAAAGCGAGTGAAGGACACCATGTAGCCTTCGGGTGGCGATGACTCATCCTCATCACTAGGCAGCCGCCACTCCTCGGTGGCGGTCAGCGGGCAAAGGAGGCCATGACGAATGAGGCCCTCTAGGCGCTGAGGCATGATGTCAGATCTGCACCACAGCTCCATTGAATGATTGGGAGGTGGGTGGATGTGAGCTTGATGGTGTCTATGATGTGAACACAAGCTTGACAACGGCTACGATGCGGGTGCGGTAGGCTTAGGTGATTGGTGGTGGAGGTTGTAGATGCAAAGGCAAGGAGGCAAAGTATGGAACCCTAGGGCAAACCACTTGGTTTTATAGGGGCGACGGATGTGAGAAGAGCAACCGCCCACCTAGGTCCCTAAGCCTACCATGATACACCACCATGTCACATCATGGGATATGCGCCCACAATCCCTATCCTTTCCCACCAAAATTGCACTAGACATTTCACCTTCCCAAGTAGACCAAGACTCTTTTCCCATAGAGGGGATACAGGTCAAAAAGCTTTTCTCTGGCCCGCCTAGGCCCAAGAGTTCAAGGGCTAGCCCAATAGTCTTGATTGCCGTCCCAACAAGGGATGGGCGCATGGGCGGCTAGAACTCAGGCGCACAAGCCTCAAGGGAGCCTCGATCCACAATCGAGTCCCAACCGGGCTAACTCTGGATGAATCCCCGCGAATGGGATACCAGGGTTTCCTTTAAACTATCCAGTTGACAAAAAACCAAATCTCACAACCATACCCACAAAGGGTCCAAAATTACCCCCAGGCGATTCTATCCGAGTCTCCCTAGGGCTCAGGGGCTACACCCGACGGGTGCGCTCGCGCGCACCATCTAATGAATCAAAATACCCCCTAGGCGATTCTACCCAAATCACCCGGTGGCTCGGGGGCTACACCCATTGGGTGCGCTTGCACGCACCCTCTAGCAAGTCAAATCACCCCCTGGGTGATTCTATTTGAATCACCCAGGGGCTCGGGGGCTACTGTCGGGGACCTAACACTAGGGTACCTAATGAGGTGGAACTAATAACCATCAAACATTGATGCTCCTGAACAAACAAGAACGCAGCTACACTTCCTGTCCAAAGGACTAAAGATTGGCTCTGCCTCACCTAATGGTTGAGGGAAGGCTCCACCTCGCTCGATGGCTAAGGGCTGGCTCTGCCTCGCCCGATGTTTGAGGGCAGGCATCGCCTTGTCTAATGACTGAGGGCTAGCTTCGCCTCGCCCGATGGCTAAGGGCTGGCTCCACCTCGCCCAATGTCTAAGGGCAGGCTTCGCCTCACTCGATGTCTGAGGGCAGGCTCTGCCTCGCCCGACGACTGAGGGCTAGCTCTGCCTCGCCCAATGACTGCACCCTACTTCTTCATAATGATGAGCACAGGGTACGATAGGACATTTGAGTCAACCGCAGTACCGAGGACCATGCCCTGCATGCCTGTAGGAAGGTACCATCAGGATATGATGGGACGGGCGCTTTAAGCCCTTTTTGACCTAACAGAGCCCGAACAATGTTGTAGGCGCTGACTTTTGTCCTATAGTGTTGTAGGCGCAACCATCAGCCCTCGGGTGCGGATACTAACACAGTCATAGGACAACCACTACAGTCCAAGAGAGAACTCACATCATCAACAGTAATAGGCATATAGTCACTTCCCCATCTACTCCCTGTAGAGTCATGGCTCGGCACCCTGACACACCGCACCGTCCACTGGGGGAGGATGGGACGTGATCACTCGCTGAAATGAAGCCAGAGCCCGGCCCTATCAGGATCAACAAAGCATGCTATCTCTAGCATGGTCTACCATGATAGCAGGGCAGGCTCAAGGGAAAAGGAAGACCCAGCACCTTTGAAGGACCTTCTCTACCTTTGATTTTTCCTCTTTCTCCCATCTATAACTCCTACTCCCCCTTGGTCTATAAAAGGGAGGGCAGGGCACCCCACTAAGGGGATGGATCGATTCCACACACACAATACATAGCCAAGCAACAACCGAGCTCTTAGCATCCTTTTGACCTTTCCATCAGAGACTTGGGACCTATCCCACTCTCAATCATTTGTACCCCCTACTACGAACCTTTTTCGGTACTAATAACACAAGCAGTAGCAAACTAGACATGGGGATATTCTACCTGAACCAGTATAAACCTTTTGTCCTTTAGTGCACCATCCGAGCCTAACGCGCAACAAATATAAATTTACTAGTTGGTGTTTGTTCAAAACACCAACAATATGTGCCGCTATAGGCTGGTAAAGAGATGTGGGATGCACTTGATGCCAAATATGGAGTTTCTGATGCTGGTAGTGAGTTGTATGTCATAGAGCAGTTTTAGGACTAAAGGATGGTTGATGACCATTCTATAGTATATCAAGCTCGTGAGATACAA